>NC_081144.1:16397698-16697698 GCF_958295425.1 Solea solea | reverse complement strand
CCTTATACAACAAGTCTATTAAAACACTTAATGATAATGTAACAGCGTAAAAACCTGCAGTCCTGTGATTTGCTCAGCAGCTGCAGCAGTTTCAGCTCTCCTGATGCTCGTGATTGATCTCCGTGGGCTCCTGATATAATTTGTGTATTAGCCTGTGACACAGTGAAAGGGGAATGAAGTGAAAATATTTGTCCAGACTCTCACCTGACCTTAGGCTACATCTGTCCATCACTCTACATCACATGAACAATGAGTCTTTTATCTTGACCAGGAGCGTTCTTGCCTATACCTGAGGCCAAACCACTATAAGCGACAGCCCTCTAAAAATGTGTGTGTAGATCCAAAGCATTTTAAATTAAACTGCAGTGTTCCGGTCATTACAGGCCTGAAATGTATCTTCTTTGTGGAAAATGACTAAATGACAGACATTATACAAATATTCTTTTCTTTTTTTTTTGTTTTACACACCACTGCACAAGGCAATAGAGGATTTAGTTCCATGTCATGACCCTTAGTTATCAGAAAAATGTGTCTTTACAATAGTTAGACATGGCTATAGGGCTTTGTTTATCTTTCGCTCAACCTTTGACCCCTGGACTACCACCACCTGACCTGAATGTGTGTGTGTGTGTGTGTGTGTCCGTCCCCAGGCGATGTGTTCCTGTTGCAGACGAGGGACAGAAAGAACCCTCTGGTCTACACGGTCTTCTCTACTTCCAGGTCAGAGTCTATTCATCATTAGTGTGTGTGTGTGTGTGTGTGTGTGTGTGGTTTGACATATCTAACCCAGCTCCCCCATGTCCCCCAGCAGCAGTGTATTTAAAGGCTCAGCTGTGTGCCTCTATTCCATGAATGACATCCGGAGGGCCTTCCTGGGGCCCTTTGCTCACAAAGAGGGGCCCAACTACCAGTGGGTCCCCTTCCAGGGAAAAGTGCCTTATCCCCGCCCAGGAATGGTATGTTAATAACAGTAAAGACTCACCAGTGGATTAACCATAAAGGGTATTTATTCATGTGCACGGTCAAAGGTGTTATGCTTCTCGCATATGTAGCTCTTTCCATTTCATGAAAATACACAATCATATTATTAAATATGATACGTTTATGATATGCTTACATAAATGGTAACCTGTGAATGAGCAATGTTTTGATTAGAAATATCATTATTTACATCATATAGAGTATAATCTATGATCACAATAATACTTTGGCACACTGAACATTTCATTGCATATTTACATCTCATCCCATGTAATGTCTATATCACAACTGCAGTTTCTGTAAGACCTAATTTCATCCAAAAGCTCCCCCTCATACCCCTCATCAATGAGTGCTTATTAAGGCCCTTACATTCTGCTAAGCACACAAACATAGTGTCAGCAGATTTGTTATGCGGAGCTTCGGCTGTTGCGACCACAGCAAAACAATCCCCATTGTATGACTGCAGAATAATAATTGTTCTTGGCCCACAGTAAACCCTCTGTAACCAGATTTAAAAAAAAGAAGACTTTCAAGTGAATTATACAAAACTGCATTTAAATGAGAGTTAGTGGTTAAAATGACCGGATCAAATGTTTTTCACTTCATGAGAACTGTTGGATTAAAACGTACTAATGCCCTGCAATTCTCTAAAGTAGGCTACAAGGGAAAATAGTTTGATTCAAACTTAAGGAAAAAGAAGCATAAATAATGCAGGAGGCCACCAATTATTTCAGCAAAATTACATTATCTTGGAATGAAGGACCAGGACTGGAATTTTAATTAGAGAGGGAAGCTGGACTTTGACCTGGAGAAAATCTCTCTCACGTCCCTGTGACCCATCACACCATAATCACCTCTCTGTGGCTTTGTGTACTTCAGGCCAACGGACGGGTTGTCAAGTCAGACGTTTCATTCCACAAAACAAATTTACCCATCAATAAGAGTCACTGTGAAATGAGATGAGTCCAAACATCACAAAGAGCCTCTGGTTGTGTCAAAAGTGACCGTGAATCCTTTACAGTAGAAATGGATTGGATGGATTATCACCTTTCTGTATTTAACAGCAGTTAAATCCTTGAATGCATAAATGCCAGAACAAAGTCCTTTGTAATTGATTACCACAGTTCAACGGAAAATACACCTCAAGTGTAATAACAAAAAAACACTTTAATCATCATTCTTCTTTGAATTAAACCGTCATGTATTGTCTCCCTTTAGTGTCCCAGCAAGACATTTGGCAGCTTTGAATCCACTAAAGGTTTCCCGGATGACGTGATCCAGTTTGCCCGTCACCATCCTCTGATGTATAATCCGGTCTATCCTATGAGCCGACGGCCCATCTTCGTCAGAACTAACGTGGACTACAGCTTCACACAGATCGCTGTGGACAGAGTCAACGCCGCCGATGGACAGTACGATGTCATGTTTATTGGCACAGGTGAATGACTTGCTGTCAGACTCGCTCTTTGCAGTTAAACGTAAAAAAAACTAATAATAATGAAACAACACCATAAAAACTGTTGCGATCTGTTGTTTCAGACAAAGGGACCGTTCTTAAAGTCATCAATGTCCCCAAGGAAAGCTGGAACAATATGGAGGAACTTCTACTGGAAGAGCTGGAGGTTTTCAAAGTAAGACGATTTCTATGTATATACATATTTCTATATATATATACGTATATACGTATATAAGCATTGTCAATTTTCACGTCATCATTTTGCTCCATAATAACAGATGACAGACATATACTGTAGTATAATGTGATGTTCCTCCTCTGCTCCCCAGGATGCATCGTCTATCAACAACATGCAGATCTCCTCAAAACGAGTAAGTCTCTTATATAGGATAAATGAATAAATAAAAAGCTATAATCATTCAAATTACAGCCTATACTAAATATACTCTTGTACATGTATAGCTTAAATGATCTATTTTAGCAAATGCTACTTGCACAGAAAGCCTGGTTGTCGTATTTAAACTTAATTTAACTCTTTTAAATCATATCCCTCCAACCTCTGTCGCTTCACAGCAACAGCTGTATGTCGGCTCTGACACCGGCATAGCCCAGGTTCCCCTCCACCGCTGCAGTGTGTATGGGAAAGTCTGTGCTGAGTGCTGCCTGGCCAGAGACCCGTACTGTGCCTGGGATGGAACGTCCTGCACTCGCTATCTGCCCAACACCAAGAGGTCTGTGATATACAAACTGACGGCGCACGTGCGATGAGCAAAATGAAACAACAACAAATAGTTCGCAGATAACCGACCAATCATCAAATTACTGAATGTCCATTTTACAGGCGCTTCCGTCGTCAGGATGTGAGGAACGGAGACCCCAACACTCTCTGCTCTGGAGGTAAGATTCCCGTCCAGTATGATTAAGAACTCCCATGTGTTCAATTACAAATCCATGATATCTTTGGACACTCTCAAGTGTATCTTGTATATGCATCAGGAGACCTATTGTTAGTCTATTGCTTAGTCTACAAATGGAACCATAAAAGCGTTGGATGCTTTGATCTTCCGGCGCTGCTGGTTGGCCATTGTTGAGTTGAAGCAGAGGTATGCTCAATAAATAAGAACAAAACTTCACTCAGCTCCTGCTCTGATTCACTGAGACTCTTGGCATTTGACATCTCACTGTCCCCACGGCAAAGAATCCTGAAATCCTTCCACCCTTCACCTCTGCTGACCCCCTGTCCACCCAGACCACAATAGCCACATTCTGTTGCTATCTGTCTTTCTGCCACATAACTGAATCAGGATAATCGCTCAAACTGAAGGAGCTCCTGGGTAATGCGATTACATCATGTGGCATGTGGGAGCAGGTTGTGTAAAGCTAATGAAGGTCAGAGTAATTGTGTGATACTGCGATAAGAGTGGCATTGCCCAAAAGCCGTGGTCAGCAATCTGTTTGGCACCTCTCGTGCCATTGTTTCCCAGTAATCTGTTTCATGCTGCTGGTTAGGAAAGTTTAAGTTTCTTTGACGCCTGAGAATGCTCGCTCGCACCGATGATTGAAATTCAGATTTGGGTTGCGAGTGATGAGGTTTTGTGGTGACACACTCCTGCCAGTACAATCAAAGCCCTTGTTTGACATTAAACATCAAACACATGTTGGAGTTAACCCTCACAAGTACTGACACATCCTCACTGCTGCTGCACAGGATGCTGTCATTATGTGCGAGTGTACTGAACTCTCCCGTCAGTGCCCTCGCAAAGGCTGTCATTAATCACTGTTGACTAAGACTCCATGTTAACCTATGACATATTTGTCCTGTGAAGCCAGAGCATAAATAAACACGTTCGGTTTCATCATTGAATCGCTGAAGTGATTATAGATCAGGAGGTGTGTTTCAAAGTAGGCTTGGTGTTCTATCATTTCTTTTGGATGTCACTTTGTCCTTATTCGGTCTTCTACACCTAAATCTCATGACCTTTCATGTCTTGTCCTGTCCTTTGCTTTTTAATTGCTTATTTATTTGTTGCCTCCTGTGAGTTCAAGTGCTGAAGTAAAGCGATCACACCGTGATGTTTGTGCCTCTGCTGCCCTCTGCAGATCACCATAAGCACCGCGTGACAGAGAGGAAGTTGTATGGAGTTGAGGGAAGCAGCACTTTCTTGGAGTGTATCCCCAAATCCCTTCAGGCCAAAGTTACGTGGACCTTCCAGAAACATTCACAGAACCCACGAGAAGAGGTGAGCCGACTGAAGAGAGCTGTACTCCCGATTTATCCATCGGCTTCTTCATTTCATTTCATTTATTGCTACTTCTGTTTTCCAGGTACGTCTAGATGACCGCATCCTTCAGACCGACAGAGGTCTTCTGATCCGCCGAGTCCTAAAGAGAGACATCGGCATCTACCAGTGCCACGCCATGGAATACGGTTTCACCCAGACTTTGCTCGGTATCACCTTGGAAGTTGTGCCCTCAATGTCTTCCTCAGTCTCCAATCTACCCTCCGATGCACAGGTCCGCAGTGGAGGCGGGCCAGCAGTGACCAATCAAAAGCTTTGGTACCGGGACTTCATGCAACTGGTGGATCACCCTAACCTGAGCACCGTCGACCAGATCTGTGAGCAAGTGTGGGCGCGCAAGAACGCGGGCAGCGATCCGGTCGATAAGGTATTTCCCGCCCCAGCAAAGGACGGCCTCTCTGCGGGTCCCGCCGTCCGCCCAGCGAACAAGAAGTGGAAGCACCTGCAGGAGATCAGGAAGGGGAGAAACCGCCGGACCCACGACGGGAAACCTAACCCTCGTGCACCGCGCAGCGCAGGGGAGTAACAACGCAGAGGAAGAGACGGAGAGGTAAAAAAGAATGACTGATACAGGAAGGAAGGAGGCGTATGACAGAACGAGACTGAGAACTTCTGGAGGTGTTCACCCACACACACACACACACACACACACACACATACATACACCTCCTCCATTGTGTATATTTCTCTATGGATGCCCCCCAGTATATTGTACACCTGTCCCCGACTCATCACCCCACCGGTCAGCCCCTGCATGTGCTGCCTTATTGCCCAATTCACTAGAATAGTTGAAACAGATACGTGAAAAGTAAACCCGACGCTACTGTGGGCGGTGCACTTAACACTCACCTGTCGTTCCCTTTGACACTGACTGTAGGAGGAGGGTGGGTTTGCCGTTTGTCAGCTACACGTGATATGTACATAGCAGGTCACACAGTGTGGACACCAACTCTCTGGGCGACACCACTTGGGGGGGCGGAAAGAAAACCTCCAAACAAAAACAAATCAACTCCAAGTTTTCAAAAATGAAGCCTTCACATGGCGTTTCCTGCCTGAAGATTTGATACCTGTGTACATGGACTCGAGTGTTTTGCTCGACGGGAAAGAATGGAGAAATGTGACGACTGGGATATACTGCGAAAGAATGGTCTCGAACTGGAAAACACACAAAAACACATCCTTTAACGTTATTCCTACATAGACAGATGCATCGATCGACTTCCTGTGGTGCTCCTGGTGCACATACTTTCACCGGCCTCACTCTTCACGTGTCTGTGTGTGTGTGTGTGTGTGTGCGTGTGTGCACAGATGAGGCGTGAGATGCCAACAGTGTGGGTGCAGCCTGTGGAATAAATCAGCATGATGCCGTACTGATTATACTACATAGCATGTTTCTTAGTGGTTTCCTTAGGCACACTGAGGCTTGTTGCAGCAAAAATAAATCACAGAGTACAATGCAGTTATGGTTAGAGAGTAGTTGAATCTGGCCAGATATGATTATATTGCTTCACTGGTCCAAACCACTAGAGAATGAGGGGGTGGAAAAAAACTACTGGCATTCCATGATGTGAGAGAAAGATGAGATGTTTACAGTGCACAGACAAAGCTGGAGCTCAAAGAAAGTCTCTCTCTCTCTCTCTCTGAAGGCCCCGTAACGTCCCTGTCAGACCTGAGTACACCTACACACGTTTGAGTTATGTTTTACGTGGCTTTGTTAACACATACAGTACATAAATATTTTTTAAGTATAAAGAGTTTTGACATGACCCAAAACCCTTGCTATAAGATTTATTATTTATTGAGTTTTATTTGATTGTGTTCAGTGTGTTGTGTATTAATATTAAGGAGATACATGAACACAGAAGTTTAGATGGAGAGCGTTAAAACAGCGAGGAGGAGGAGGAGGAGGAGGAGGAGGAGGAAAGATCTTTAGTGGACTTCACATATGACAACCCATGTTTCGGGGATTCAGTACAGTATATATTTTAGCATATTTATGAGTGAAAATATGTTGTTTTTTTCTTTTATTCTAAGTGGTACTTTTACTTCTCGCTCTTTTACACTGTTCTTCCGTTTGTTTGTGATAAATACATAGTGTATATGCAAATGTTATGAAATGTCATTAGCTCCTTAATTCAGCACAGATCCATGTACACACAACAACAACAACAACAGAACTGCATCACCCGCAATAGTAGAGAAAAAAAAGATGAACTTCCGTCTGACTTTATACACTGTTGTCATCACTTTTTCAGTAATCAACACCATTTTAATTGTTTGCTGCTCAACAGTGTCATCTCTTCCTAAAGGACAGTTAGTACAATAAGGTCTTCCTTCCGTCTGTCTGTCTGTCTGTCTGTCTCATGTACGGTATCTATCTGTGTATTATCTGTAAAGAAACTTTGTCAGTTGGTTGTCTGTGCTAACATGGTGTGTGTGTGTGTGTGTGTGTGTGTAGCCTGCCCCCTAGTGTCCGTTGTGCGTACAAGCTCAGACAAAGAGCCGACCTGTGGGACCATACTTTGTGTGATATCATTGTCCCTCGACGTGATAGAAAAAATAAACCACTCGTGTATGTGTTTTGCGTTCATGAAATCTCAACATGATTTCACTCTTTGATATGCGGTCCAATTTGTGCTGCTACCATAAATATCCCGAAAAGCAAGATTTCCCACTATACTCGCAACAGAAATGTATTTTTTAAAAATAGTATTCTCAATTCTACAGTACGTCTTTGGGTGAAAGCAGCACAAACTAGGTCTGTGTGGGGGATTTGTAGATGTATGGAATCATTGTGGTTATTTATGTACCTTCTTCTTTACAGAGATGTAATTAATTCATTCAAGAAAACAGCACGGACTGGACTCACTGACACCTGTAAAGTGGACACGTTTCCAGAGCAGCAGATGTTGGGTTTAGGTCTACTAATACGCTAAAATGGAGATTAAAAGTAATTAGTTGTGTACATAGCCTTTTTTAGAATGGTAGTGATGTCAGACTTGACCGAGTCTCCCTCTCACGCCAGCTGTCGTTTCCTCGTCTTTTAAAATTGCATGACCGATGTTAGTGGCTGAACATGTTTGACAATGGTGTGGTGGCAAGAAAGAGCAAAAGAAAGAAAGCACAATGTTGAAAATGATTATTATTATTATTATTATTATGATGATGATTATTATTATTCCTATGTATTTATGTGCAAAGATAAGCTGGTACGCTGGGGTGGATTTTTATTTTTCTTATTAATGTAGAAATACGTCTGTATTGTTCATGTTCTGCTGAAAAATGGCTCATCCTCAATGTTTTGTACATTTTGGCCAATGAGGAAACTCCTCCTGAACAGTGTCCCAATGAGAGCTTCTGCTGTTCACACTCGGCCCTCCAATAAACACTCCTGTTGTATCCCAGGCCATGTGACGCACCCCTGTACAACAGCACAAGGAGAGGCTTGTGTAAGTGTGTGTGTGTGAGAAAGAAATGTGTGCTTGTGATTTATATGTGTGTGTGTGTGTGTGTGAGAGAGAGAGAGAGAGTTTTAGGGGAAAGCAGAGCTCTGTATATAAAGGCAAAAGAACAGTAGCATGCATGTGTAGAGAGAGCAGTGTCGGTGAAAGTTCATAAGGTCAAGGCCAAAGTTAACATGGTGCACTGTCATTCTCCCAGAGGTCTTTGTGAAGAGTCATGTTTTTGATTAACACAATAAAATATGCAGTTACTTTAAAACGAACGTGCCGATCTGTTTGATGACAAAAAAAAGGACGTGTATGAAACAGCTTCGTGTTATCTATCTATCTCTCTGTCGCACGCCTCTCGATGTGTTTCAAAGGTCATGCTTTGATTCATGAAGTGGAACGTGGAACAATTGATTGTTATCATGACACTGACAGGGACAAGTTTTCATCACTTCATTCATATTCTACTGGGTCGTGCGGGTCACTGGTGCCAATTCCAGCTGACATAGGGTGAAAGGCGTCCTGGACAGATCACCAGTCCATCACAGGGACACATAAATATGGCGTGTTTCCACCGGCTCTACTCGCCTCGCCTCGGCACGGTTAAGTTGCGTTTCTACTAATGTAGTACCTGGTACCAGGTTCTTTTTTTAGTACCAGTCACCAAACTGCCGGCCACTGACTGGCCAGTGTGCCTTCACAGTAAGAGACGTCCAACACAGAAATCAAGCCGAACAATGCCGAACTGTAGATCAGATAAAACTACTTAACAATCCTAAAAACATGGGTTAAGCTCCAACATTACCAGTGAAATGTCTAAAATCTCAATATTTAACAGGAGGAGTCTGGTGTATTCACACTCGTTTGTGTGTGTGTGTGTGTGTGTGTGTGTAAACCGAAGTCACCGCAGTTCCCCGTGCAGTGATGACTCCGCCCACGTTGAGTAGGTACTTTTTTTTGTAGTGGAGATGCAACCTAAACTGTGCCGTGTCGTGCCGTGTCGTGCCGTGCCGAGGCGAGCCGGGACCATAGTGGAAAAGGGCCAGTGGAGAAAACAACCATCCACCTGCAGTCAACTTACTATAAAGTGTCCAATTTACCTCATTCCCAAATCTGGTGACTGTGGGAGGAAACACACACACACACACACACACACACACACACACACACAGGGAGAACATGTTTTCATCATTAACATGGAAACAGTTCACTAAATGATGTCACCTGGATTTTGACCACATGATGGCAGTCATGCTATGACGTGAGGTCCATGGTAGTGCAATGACTTTGCTTTGTATTGTCTGTGTTGTCATGCAAACAGCTTACCTTACTGAGGGATACTTATGTTGTTTTGGCCACGTGGGAAATGGAAATAATAGATAAAGCACAGCAGGAGGTTTATTGATAAAATGAGGATTAAACAAGAAAAGTCACACTTGAGAAAGACAATCTGCCACTTACTCTCCTACTACAGCAGAAATAAATGATAAAAAAACACACATGCAAAGGTGCATTGTTGACATGTAGGCTACACACAAGTGTTTATCATATATATTCCCTTCTTTTAATGCTGAGAATAATGATGATGCCCTTTCCAACGGATTCCGTCAGTCAATAAACTAGTGTGCTGTTGTTTTTATTACATTAACCACTTGTTTCACTGTTTTATGTGCGTAACTTTAATGATTTAATGTAATGCAAAATATCTACTAATGCTGGCTTTAATGAGGATTAAAGAGGAGGAAAGAAAGCAACAATTTCACAGTTCATTTACGCTCACGTTAAATATATTCTTCTGCTGTTGACGAATCGCTTCTGATGATGAAGACTCCTCTTGTATACACGCTATCATGAGTAAACACTCCAGATATTTGGTTTGGCGAACAATCTGCAGTGGATCGCTTGACAAATGGCACACGCTTGCACTGAAGGAGGAACAATAGTTTCCTTTGTCTTACAAGGTCGGGGTTGTTGGAGAACAAAAAACAATGCAGCACTAATGTAAAACCCCGAGGAGGAGAAGAGAAGTGAAGGAGAAGAAATGCAAATTATTTGCTGAAAAATAACGGAGGTCTTAACCTCCCTCTCTCGCGCTCTCCACCTCCCTGACGTTTCCCAACCGTTCCCCGTATTCCATCTGTATATCAGTGTCTCCATCTTTGACACTGAGAGCTACAGTCTTCATACGATCATGATGACACACACACACACACACACACACACGGGTGCAGTATGTGGTCACCACCCATAAACACATAGGAAATGAAAATGGCTCTATGTTACGCAACCTGGAAACCCATTAGTCCCCCCCTGTGTTTTCAATAATAGCCTTCAGTTTTCTGCTTTTGTGTCCAAATGGCTGTGCAGTGTCCATGGGCTACAAATGAAGGCTTCATTTCCATATGCTGGTTTTTACTGGGTAATTATTTAGTGCAGTGGTTCTCAGACCTTTTTTATAACAGTGAGCTCTCACAAGCACTGTAACACCATTATTGCCAACTTTAGAACACAGTGGCGTAAATGGGCCGAGCAGAGTCAGCTACGGGCTTTTCACAGGAGGCAGATTTATTCCCAATAAGATCATTTGCTCTAGCATCATCCTCCTCTTCCTCACATACACTTCACACACTGGTGTGGTGAAATTAGATGAAGATGGAGCGACAAGATAAGGTGACCTTTTTTGTTTTTTGTTTCATTTTCTACGCAAAATCCCTCCACTCCATACCCTGGTTTGTACAGTAGAATAGTGTCACAAGAGGAAGCTCGCATACCACAGTTTGAGAACCATGGCTTTGGTGTATTTGTGTTCTTTGCCTCTTCAAAAGGGAATTTGAGATTCTGTCCGTCCTAGAGAGATATTTGATTATTGTGTGAGATGAACAAAAAAGTAGAAAATCCTTGAGTTTGTCTTGTGTACAGCTTTGTACTGCAGCACCATTTGTGACTAAACGTCTTAATATGAGCAGTTCAGCAAGTTCTGATGATAGCATCTATACTTTGTCTTTGTGTGCTCCCGTGTGTGTGTTTGTACCACGCAGGTGTCCCCGTGCCCTGCTTTCGTAAAACAAATTTCCATATATAGTTAAATATATCGTAACAGGGTGAATGTATTTTTGGCCCGCGGTGGCCTCTGCATGAAACATGATATTACTGAGCAGGCAACACACACACACACACACACACACACACACACACACACACATTCTTGTTCTCTCTCCTTCATATTCCAGCATGTTTAGATTCAATTTTTTGCTGTGGCAAAATGAGAACAGAGAAGTCAACTATGCCCTTCAATACAAAGTCAGTCAAATGCACGGTGAGCTCATAGCAGCATTTAGATAACAGGTTTGACCTAAAAGCATCGCCACTGGAACACAGACACATCTTTGTTTTGTGTTCATCCAGTGAAAAGAGAGTTTTCCTAAAGTCGTGTCATTTAAAAATCAAATAAAACACAATAATGAAACTTTAATGGAAACTTCAACACAACCACTGTTTTGCTTTAGTGTCATTTAAAAGTAAATCAATGTTTAGGTTTTTTTCTTTCCCTCTGTTTGTCACGTAACCTTTAAAACACCTTTCGGGAAAGGTTTCGAGATCGATGGGATCATTTACGTATTTAAACATTTCATTGAAGTCTGTTGAGCGCCGTGACCTTAATCACCTGCTGATGAAATAATATGAGACCATGTTTTGAGTGTAAGAGGCAGATAGACTTTCAGTGCAGCTGCCGCATGAATAAACACTATTCTTTCACTCCACGCTGGAATTGTTTAAATGAGAAACAGGAGGATGTATATCCCGGTGACTGCATATACACTGTCCTGTACAATAAACACACTGTATGTTGAATGTAAGCAGTTCCAATGAACCATTAGAATGTTTAACCGCTACCATACCGCTGATTTTATTGCGTTGTGAGTGATTAAACTCACTGAGCTCTGATCCCCCTTTTAAATATACAGGTGTATTATGTTCTTTCTTTTACATGTCAGGGATGTAAAGGCACATTAAAGGCACATTTCAAAGCAAGTTATATTCACACAACTCATTTTACAGATATAGAACTAAACGCTGACTCTTTCAGTGACTTTGAGAATTATTTTAAATTAACTTCTGTGGTGTATTTTTTGAATGAAAAATGTGTAGATAAAAGGATATCACACTATTGGATACATGGGTTTGCCAAAATGATTTGATATTTTTGAAATGTTGGAACACTCCCTTGATGCCGTCTGTTGTGATTTTATCAGCGGGCCATGAAAGTGCCTCTTTTATCTGAAACCTTTGGCTTCACTAAAGTAAAACACAGTAGTTTTCCTAGCTTTGCTTTTTAGGTGTAGTAACTTTTTTTTTTTATCACAAATACAGGTTACAATTGCATATTTGAACAAAATGAACATTGTCTTTTTTCCTCTTTCAGCAACTCACACACACTCCTGCTACCGGGCAGTGGAACGGGCTGACAGGTCTCATGATTAATGAGCCAAATTAACAGTAATTACCCCGGTGATTAGCCTCAGCAAGTGGGAAAGCCTGTTGACACAAAGGAGACAGGGTTTCCCACTAACTAACCATCATCATTCATTCGAACACAAACACTTGTGCACACGCACATGCAGGAACACACAACTCTAACCACTGATTTGCTGTGATGGAAGTCTACCACCCTTTTTTTTTTAAATAGAAAACAAGAAACAGGAAAATGATGCAAAGTAAATAAATAAATAAAACAATTCATAAATGAAACAGAAGAAAAAATGTTAGTGCCTCTAGTGTTTCTGTTATGTCAGGAATTAGAGGTGCGTGCACTTTGGTAATAATGAAAGTGGTCTGTCTGTGTGAAAGGTCCCTCGAGCAGAATCAGGTCTTTTAAAACCTCTATGCCAGTGAGGAGGCTGCTGTGACTCTGAATCACACCTCATTGAATCACCTCTTTATTGCGTGCTAGAAACCTGGGCCTGAATGATTATATACAGTGTAGGTCGTTCATCTGTGCCTTCTAAATTCACCAGTGTGACCATCCAAAATATGACTCATTTTACGGTGAAAGGGAAAGTCCTGATCATTGATCACAGTGGTGGTCACTGATTTGATACGGGACTATTAGAAATACTTGGGCCTCAAGATTACACATTTGAAACGAAACAACATATTTAGAATAAAGATCGTATGAACTTTCCAGGACTGGAATATGTTACAGCCATGACACACCCAGAACTGACAGAGCTGCTGCTGACTGAGTTGCATAATAATTATTTTGTACTTGGTTTTAAGGGGAATGCACTGAATAAACAGGATGATTACAGCATTGTTTCAACCTTACATACTGAGCATACATATGTGAGCAGCAGCATCTCTCACACGAGTCATTATTACGGAAGCAAAGGTAACCTGGGCTATACAGACTGACTGCCCTGTGGAAGCTTTTTTTGTCCCTTTAAGGACAGCGCGAGGTAAGGTAAGGACCGCCCACCAGACGTTACAAACCCGGAAGTAGCTGTGCCGGGAAAACGCGCGACTTTTGAGACGAGATGGAATCATTAATGTCGTCGTCAGTGGTAAGTGGTGATGGAGTAAATGAAATAAATGGACGACCCACGTTGTTGTAGTTTGCCAGTTACCAAAGAGTTTGTGTATTTATGTTGCTTTTGTTTGTGTAGACTGAAGACTGTGGAAGCTGATTTGAGGCTGCACACCTGAGTCATGGTGAGTCCCCGAGTTCGTTTGACAAACGCGTTCGTGTATTTGTTTATAAATGAATGTATATTTATAGTGCTATGCTTTGTACAGAGTGACAGTATGTTTTATTTATTTATTTTTTATTAAATTTTTGTTATTTGGGTAAGCCACTTGCAGGAAGTGGGGTGCTGAGGGTGCTACAGCACCCCTTACTGACAAGGGGTGGAACACACTGCTTGTAAATAGTTTGGTTGTTCTTCTTCTTTTCTTTTTTTATCAGAAATTGAATAGTTTTGTTTTTGACCGTGAATTATAATTTCCTTGTCCGATAATAATATTAAAACTAGGGCTGAACGATTTTAAATAAATCTCTAATTGAGATTATTTTGACAGCAAATGCGATTGCGATATGATTCGCGATATCAGAGGGAATAATTAATCATTATTAAAATCATTATTCTCATTCAAAAAATTATTTGAATCAGGTGTGTTGGAGCAGAAAAACTTCTAAAACATGCAGAGCCAGGACCAGGACCAGGATTGAGAAACCTTGGTCTATGCTGTGGATGTTGAATAATACTTGGCTGAGTTTCTGAACCATTGAACTAGCCAAGTGTTCATTACTGTTGTCCACTCCATTATATACCACTGTTTATGTTAGTGTTCAAAGAATGAAGCTGACAGTTAATATTTAGTGCAGGGAAAATAAACAACAAGGAAACAAATATTCTGTTCAGTTTACACTGCAGTTCCATTGTTGACACTCAAGTTCTGCAGGGAAAATATTATATACAGTATTAGCAAGTGAAACAATGTAAATGAGTATAAGTTCATGTAACAATTGAGCTGTCAACAAATACATACAGTGCACACGGACACATTATACTCATATAATAGGAAGCTTGGCTCAGGGTTGACAATGCCTCAGGCACACATGGGTGCTCGTTGGGAGCGTGACTTCCTGCCAGTCAAGGTGCGACCACACCTTTAGGAAGGAAATCGCAAAGTGACCACTGTGTTTCACACAGCAAACATCCTGCGACACTCACACATAGATGCAACAAGTCTCCCCTCTTGTTTGGAGACTCTGTTTATCCCTGTACACTCTCTCCCTCTCTGTATGTGTGGACTCAAAGCTGCAGTTATGCTGCAATCCTGTGACCTTCAGGACCTCAACATTGAATGAACAAGACAATTAAAACACACACGCCCTGGGAGCTTTTATTTCGTTTATTTGTATTTTTCTTATTTAAACATGCCAATAAATTACCATTAAATTAGAGTGAGGGATAGAGTCAACATATTTATAACATTAACTATTTTTGGCAGGTGCGGTAGAAAATCTCCTTCTTTGTCTGTTGCAGTTAACTCACACACGCGCAAACACATCTTTTTTCAGGCTTGTCATTAGCCTTCAACTGTGTGCGTTTTTGTAGCTTTGTGAGGACCAAAAATCATAAACTATACGGAGTGAGGACATTTTGGCTCGTCCTCATTTTTTTAAAGGGCTTTTTGGGGGTTAAGACCTGTTTTTAGGGTTCGGGATAGAATTGTGTTTAGGTTATAGTTAGGGTTAGGCACTTAGTTGTGATGGTTAAGGTTAAGGTTGGGGTAAGGGGCTAGGGAATGCATTGTGTCAAACATGTGTGTGTGTTTGCGTTAAGTCTTTTATCCCTTACCTGGGATAAACTTTGACCTTGTAGTCGTCATCATGGAGACCAAAACCTGGTCTGAGATGGAACCTAACTTCTGAGATCTTGGTTAAGTTTAGGGCTAAGATTTGAATTGTAGTTAGGTTAGGGTTATTTTTGCTACCAAATAAATGGCACTCAATGTGGTGTGCTTAAAAGGATGGCTGTGCAAACCTGCATGTGTGTGTATGTGTAATCCTTGATACCCTTATTTGAATAACTAGGTACTTTTTCCTCAGTTGCTTATGCTGCACCAGGTAAAAACAACACTTTGTTGTCTCTTGTTCCATCAGACTCTAATACCTAACTGATGACTGTATTGCAGCACATCCTGAAAACACATGTTATCCTCTTTGTTGCAACCAACATCTGCTTTAGGGTCAGTGGACATTCTTTTTTTTATTTGTTGACATGGATCTCACAAAAGCCAGGAAATTACTGGCCCAAACATCCACGGCTGTAGGTCTCAGTGACCGGCTCCATCCTGAATGCACTCTGACGTCGAACAAAAACATCAAGTGGATCTTGGTGGAAACAATATTTAAAGGAGCTGATGCCAGAGAAAAGTGTTGTTGTATCAATGGTGGTCAGGATTGGACAGAGAGGGAACTGTAAATACACTCAGTCATCAGTAATAAAGACTGTATTTGATACCCAGATTATATCAGGTATGTACATACAGTACATGTGTATATATATGTTGCCTACATTGAGAATAAAAACACGAGTATCATCAAATTATTTTTCTTTGTCACTTTCTACCAGGCTTTGTACGATAACCTTCTTTGTGCCATAAATCTTGTTGTGATACGTCTTTGAAGGCTGTGGCCTGGGTCCCAAGAGAATAACATAGTGAAACCATAGCATATATGGGAACCAATATAAATATAGATAAAGAATAGAGAAGGTTTTTTTTAGATTCCCATTACGCTGTGGAAGCATGTTATAATAATATATGTTTAAGCTGATAAGTTTTCTATTTCAACTGTAACATCTGGAAAACAACTTTTGACTGACTAATATTTCATAGAGGATGACTAACGATATCTTGCTTATGATTGTATATGTTATTAATATTTACTTTTACTGCTGTCATTTGGGGGTAATAGGTTTAATTCCAAACATAAGTACATTAGTAGGAAAAATAAGTGTGGCTATGCACATGTTTTAGTAAATTAAAGGTCATACATGGAATACAATAGAAGGGCACTTTATTAATCCCACAAGGTGGAAAGTATTTGTGTATTTTATTGCACATGCAGAAAAATAATAGACATAAAAGTTAATAAGTAAATACAATTTAAAACAAAATGCATAACCATGCAACCAATACATACAGTTCTTAGAACAAAGGATCATTTGAAGTGTTCTGTCCTTCAGAACTTGTTTTCCTTTGTTTTTAATTAAAATGCTTGAAAACAAGAAAACAACAGATGGTTCATCACAACCCCTCCTTTGCAGAACACAGCTGTCTTTTCAAAGAAATGTTGAGTGTTTGAGGTAAATAAAAACATGTACACACCATTTTCATTAAGTCTCCATTTAAGATGCAGTGGGGAATTCCTCTGTGGTTTTTGCCCCAAAGACCAGGAAGACCAAGCACTTACTGAGCTTCAATATGCAGCAGAGTAAGTTCCCTGTGGTTATGTGACAACAGGGCCTCAGTGAGTGATAAATGATGCTGGTCTGAAAACTGAAAGATAAATAATAAATAGTCCCACTAAATCTAGGTCATGTACTGTTGGAGCTCGAACATGGGACTGTGTCCTGTGAGATTGTGGTGTAATGACAATATCTATCAAATGACTAATGAGTCCTATTACTTAGACTGGAGTAGAGTGCTTTACAGGGTCTGTCCAGACACATAACAAGTCTTGACACCCAACAAATATTATATTCTGTATTCCCTTTTTCCCCAGAGGATTTGTGGGACTGAACATAAGAGATTAATGACCAAAGTTTCCTTCTTTACCCACAAGGCCTCCATCGGAGTCCAGACATTTCTTCATTTCCCTTGAACGTCTTCTCTCTTCATCATATTTTACCAAACTGTACCTTCTCTTCTCTTCTCTCTTCTCTAGGAGTTTGGGGCCAAGTTTTGTACAACCCCTCATACCGACAATGTTTGAATATCTACTCAAGAGGTAGCATTTCTATGATTTCTGATAATAGCCTGACCAACCTACTGTAAACTTAAGTACATGTCTAAATTCAATTCAATACAGTTGTGGTCCTATTTAGAGTAAAACCAATGATAAAGCAGGATATTCTTTAGGGCCATGGTTCCCAACCCCCCCTTAGGGGGGAACCAGAGATCACATGGGGGGGCGCAGAGCTTTGACAGTTTGTGAGGTTAATATAATTATATTTGTGCATCCCAATCAGACACTGGATAATAAGAGGTCAGTAGCTATACTATACTTTTTTTGGTCCACCTTTCAATTTATTAAGCAATTTATCACCAACACCTGATCCTGTTCCTGTTGTGTGAGAAACGTAAAAGTACCAAAGACTGTGACAATATAATGATCTTATAGTAAGTACCCTTCATTTACTACCCTGATTCACCTTCTTATTCAAGTTTGATCTCCTATGGTTAAAAAAACAAAACAAAAATAACAAGATGGAGGTTTTCCAGAACTGCAAAATGAATTGTGAAATGAAAACTGGTGGGTGACCACAGTGCCACTTGTGCCACTTGTGCTGAACACACCACTGATTCTGTCACTTTGCTGCATCTGCATTTGAAAAATTAACATTAGGTGTAAAGGAAGCAACACTTTGTGAGGAAATGATTCCCAATGACAACAATGAACTGGTGTAACCTTGTTGAGCTTTTTCTTTCAAACAATGTGGTTTTCATGAGTGCTGCTGACTTTGAGACTCCAGGGCAGGCGGTTTAAACTCTTCACCACTGTTTTTTTTTTTTTTTTGCCTTTTGAGAAATATGTCTAAAGAAAAGGGAATGTTCAATTAAAGAGAAATATCACTTTAGCATCTCTCCATCCCTGCCAGTCCCCACTCTGTAGATTAATCTTCATCAGTCAAAGCGGAGCCTTTACATCTATGGCAGACTCCCCGTGGATCACTTAAGCATGCCTGTCCTTTTACTCACATACACACACACACACACACAAAACCTCTGAGCTACACTTTGCCTTTTGACAATATTTAAAACATGCAGTTGGTTATCAAAAGTAGTAACTACTTTACCACTGGACTCTCAGAGTCCCTAACATTACAAATCATGGGAAGATGGTGAATTAAATGTGCTGTGTTTAAAGTCTCATGTAAGTTTTGGCAGCTTCTTTAAATCCAACATGGGCATTAAAAATGAATGCATCAAGGTCGGTATTAAACTTTGTTCCTTTTACTCACCAATAATCATCTCCAGTCATGGAAAGTAACATAACTTTTGTTGCCCGCATCTGTCTTATCTCGCAAAAGGGAGACGGTGCCACTTTTTGTTTGTTTTTAGCTAAAAAAAAAACAGGGAATAAATTGCCAAGTTTTGCAGGGGGGAAAAAACAAATGTATATAGTTGAGGCAAATCTGACGACTGTCACCTCACAAGCCAAAATTTGAGCTGAAGTAAGCCAAAGAGAGATAATTAAACACATGTAGAGGAAATTATAACATGAGAGAGAGGGCAGCATCTGCAGTCAGTCAGAGTGAGAGCGATACTTTAAAGCAAACGGACATAAAAAGAAAACCTCATGCCCCCAATCAGGATCAATGACTTCAACAGACTTCTCCAGTGGGTACGATAACAACCAGAACAAAAACTGAACAAGAGGAAATTGTAGTCAAACTTAAAAAAAAATTAGGCCAACATTCTGACTGGGGAAATGGCCTCTGAACAGTAACACTCCTGGGAGGTGCTGTAATAAACCTCAATCAGAGGTTATAAAGCTGCTTCATCCCACAACTTTGAGTGTAAAATGTATTTTGAATACACTTAAACCATGACTGCACACAGGATTGTAGCTACATGCGTCTTTTAAGACACACCAATCATGGGCTCACTGCATTTTTCCCGAACCTTTTGAGGCATGGAAGGAAAACAACATCTCTCTTTTATTGTCCTGGCAACAGCTATAGGATTTCAGAAACAGTATTTTTTTTTTTATATATACATGATTGTGTGTATCCGTCATATACTACTCTAGAAGCACATTTTCATTCTTCTCGCATCAGAACATTTGTCTGAAAAAGTCCCAAGTTGTATCAACTGCTAAACAATGGATATAGTGTCATTTCAGTAATTTAAATCCATTCATTTTGGGCCATTATGTCTATTAAATTGACTATTTAATACTGTTAAATGTATGAATGTGAATCATCCTGAGGTCAGAACAAGTCTGTTTCCATATGGTTTCTCACCGTTTAGAAAACCGCACAAGGACTGTGTATGATTGGTTGTATTTAACCCCAACAGAGTTTCATCTTTGCTCTAAAGTACAAACATAGAGGTAATGCACTTTTTAAAGAGCGGTCTTTAGAACCAGCGGTCATTAGAACCAATAATTGCATGGCTTCCATCCAAACAATTAATGTACAAGCAATGTAAGCTAAGCAGACGAAACAAAACTTTATTCTGGTTTTCTGAACATAAATAAAGTCACTGTGACAGAATGAAGTGAAATGTGCACTGGATACAAAAGAAGAATTCAGTTGCAAATACAACCCGTTGTTATGAGAAAACACTTCAACTTCAGAAAGTGCTGTGTCCAAATCTAGTGATCTGTCAATAAGCCCACAAGGATCCTTTTATTTTTCCCTCCCAGTGCTTCATGTGAAAGACCACAGACGATCAGAAGCGGAGAATACAATCTGTCTGGTTTGACAACCGGCATGTCAAAGATATAGTGTGTTTACAACCAGAACAAAGCTGTGGTTCTGTTTCTACGTGTCACATTCCGTCATGTGGAAATGAAGTGGTTTCTGTTTGACTGTGATCAGCCGAGCGTAACGCAGCAATTTATTTGTGCATTGTGTATTTTGCTTAGTACATGATGAAAACAGATGCACTCGTAATTTCAAAGCAATACAG
Organism: Solea solea; assembly: GCF_958295425.1. NCBI lineage: Eukaryota > Metazoa > Chordata > Actinopteri > Pleuronectiformes > Soleidae > Solea > Solea solea. Next base: position 16,677,086 of record NC_081144.1, on the reverse strand, counting down.
GGAAAAAAAAGTCTCAGAGAGGTCATTCAACATCTTCAAATGAAAGGAAAATGAGATTTTGTTCATGCTGTATTTTGTTTTACTTTTATAAGTAAATAGAAATGTAGTAGTCAATGCAGGGTGACTTGTGTGCAAAGTGTTTGCACATTTGCATCTGTGTAGGTATTATTATAAAAGGAGTTACAGAGCTGAGGACCGTGGGCTAGCTCTCTATATGTGCTGACTCGTGTTGTTTTAGTCGTTTTTATAAAAACTGATGACGTGTCGGTACAGCAGTATGTTTAATAGACACACCTGCAGATGCCGTGGACAAACGGGTGTTTTAACAGAAACCATCAATATCTACAACATAAGAACATATTTTGCTCTGATTTAAAATGCTGCTCAAACCACCAAGCATATTTTTTTGCAAGATTGTGACTGTATAAATATTTTTTTTTTTTATAATATAACTTTTGTGTTTTTTTTCTGTAGATGGAAAGAGAAAAGGTCCCAGGTGGCAAACCCCGAGATACCAGCAAGGCTATGAGCTGTGGACTGCTGCTGTCTAATAAGGTGTGACGAACACACACACACACACACACACGGACAAAAGGCACATAAATCATAAAAATAAAAGCCACAGGTGGCTCTGTGTTAGCACACTGCAGATGTCCGTGACCGGGCCGCTGTTTTTCTTTGTCCAGTTCACTTCCCTTTATTGAAAAGTTAACAGTAAATCCCACTGATTTCCGTATTTTCCTACTCCACCACAGCTGACACTAGCCGCTGTTACAGATGTTTACAGAGAAAATGATACAGGTGCTATCTAATGTTTACATCTCTTGAAGTACACGGGCAGTGGGAGATCAGAATAGCAGATAATGTAAGTGAAACAAATTAAGGGATAAGTTAACACCAGCAGAAAAAAAGTCTCCACCAGGAAACTGAAGTGTTGAATTTATATTAGCTGTCCAAAAGCCAGTGGTCTTGAAATTGCCGGAAAACGGAGAAGCCACTAAGTCCAAAATGGAGGAAGCTCTTTTTTGACATCAGTAATTGGTATTCTGAAGTTTTCTCAGGGTAATGTGTGGGAACATTTCTGTGAGTTTGTGGGTCTTTATGAGCGTTCACCTCATCAAGGTGTTCAAACCATGTGTGTTCACTCGTTCTGCATTTGTGAGCTTTTATGTGACGGTTGTAACGTGTGCGTGTGTGAAGTCGTATAATGGGTTCGATCGCAGGTTTGGTTTTTATGAGATGGTCTGTTTCCTTAAGTGACAAGCGTCCATTGTTACAACCCAATTACTCTCCAATCACATGCATGACCAGACCCACTCACTGTAATGATCCTTAATTGGCCTGTAAATCTGCAATCAATCACCATAGATATATTAACTCTTTTACCTGCATTCATCGTGTCACGCCTAGGTTGGGTTACCATGAGGCTAATTTGCAGGGTAAACTACCTTAACATCAAAACTGCCCTTACATGGAAGGTAAGAATTCCTTAATTCTTCTAGCTTTTTATTTACATGTATAGGAAGTAAGGCAAAACGCACTCACAGGTTTGCATAGCTGTTCACTGCTTCTACTTCCTTTCATTTGGGCAGCCTAAACAAAGCCCTAACCTAACCTTAACCACAACCACTTCATACTTAACCCTTAGCTTAACCACAATTCAAATTCTTAGCCCTAAACCTAACCAGTTCCTCAAAAATTAGGTTCTGCCTAATGATAAACAGGTTTTGGTCTCCATGCGGACTACTGACAACAAATACACACACACGAAAATTATAAATTAAAGTAAATTCTTACTTTCACTGCTGTTCAAGCTGTAGTTTATAAAAATGGCTCATTTCAGGGCATCGCTGTTTTGTCTCTGTTTATGCCACTGGCGCCTTAAGGCTTGTCCTGCAAAAGCACCGAATAGAATCACCCTTTCACCCTTTCACCCTTCCCCCCCGCCCTGGAACTTTGAGTACATTCAGCCAGACATCAGTGTTAAAGTTAGAAACTTTTAATATTGTTTAACAGCATACAACTACACAGCATGCATGGTAGAAAGACACTTAAATAAAACATAAATACACATTTCAATTTGGCTCTTTCTGACGAAGAGACCCAACAGCCAGCACAAATCTTTACAGTACAATGAGGAGACATTTCACCATGATTATGTTTATTTCTAATCACAGATCCTTTCTTAGAGAGCGATTGCTACAGTGTGTTAGTTGGACTGCTGACAAGTTAATGGATGCTTAAAGCCACATGTAGTTGTTGTTTCAATGTTCTACAATATTATTTATATATGTTTTGACTGCAATTCCTCCTGTAACATCCCACCACTGACCGGACCTTTTGCATGCTCCATGTTGTAACTGTGGATTAGGGGTGGGAATCGGCAGAGACACCGCGGTATCACATTATCGCGATAAGATATTGCGACATAGTCATAACATAACAGATATTTTACTGTATCGAGTAGGGGTGAAAGGTCACCCCTACTGTGGATGTCGGGTATTTATCAATTACCTCAATGAGAAGGAGGAGCTACTCAGTCAAATCAACAGCTGGAGTTTAACAGGAGTGAACGCTCAGTTTTAAATAAAAAAAATAATATCCATGAGAGTTAAATCCCTGACAAATAATAAATCCATCAGGTGATCTTATGTGTTCACCAAACAGTTGAACATTACGGCTGGTTTGAGAAGATTCACGGAACGTCACTAACTACAGAGGCTGGACATGATAATACTAAGTTGAATATTTATAAAAAAAAATGTTCAACACCACAACACACTCTTATGTACAGCCGGAGTGAATGTGATGTTTAGTTAGAAATGGCACGTTTTTTTTTGTGACTTTGAATGTGTTGCTGATGTTCTGAATCAAGAAACTCCGGCAATCATTTCACAACCATATTTGCAAAAGTTACAGTAGAGTATACAAGACAGTAATTCAGGACCTGATGAGGCCGACACTTAACCATATCTGGTATCACCACCACAACAAACAAACAAAACGTCTTTATTGACTTCACACACCAGAGCACACCAGACCAACTGCTTTGTAGCTATTTCCACAGAATTGGAAATGTCTTTTATTTAGGATTATTTTAAAGGTAAATTACATTTGAACTGTATTTCACTCTGCTAACTGTTTGCTATGCTTCATTCATCGTCCCATCATTGTATCATTTTCTTTTAGTTTAACAATAACAAGTGTGAGAGCTGCAGTCTCACAGTCTGTCTCTAGTTCCTCAAACCAAAGAAACCAAAACATGTGCATCAGTTTTCAGAAAATACCCACTTCAATGCTTTAAGATAAGGATTAGAATTTTTACAAAATGGAAATACATCCTACAAAATACTCATAGTACCTTATTTATTTCATAATTTTTCTCACTCTTCTGCATCTTCACTCTCCTTTGTCTTTTTCCTCTTGAGAAGTGTTGCTTCCTGGCTATGGCTCTCACAATATATATATGCCAACTTCCACATGTATACTTTGCAATTTTCTTTCATCCTTTTAGCAGCCATGTTGGCCATTCTCAGTTCTTCGGTTTATACGGTACCTGACAACTGGCTGGGTGTGTTTCTGAATTTATTCATTATGCACAGAATATTGTTTCCAACTGGAAACTGCACTTGCACTTTCGGTTGTGACATCTTTCCCTGTTTGAAGACAGCTTTGTTTTCTCTGTCCAGTTAATCCACATAGTTCTCGTAAAGTCTGATAATTAGTGCAACACCCATTCGCTTTTTCCTGTGTTACAAATTAAAGGGAAACCTTTTGTTGATTAAGTGTTATATATAATAACAAAAAGAGTTGGTCATGACAGTTGACCCTTCTGTTGTTCCAGCTATAGACATTAGAAAAACTCAACTATAGCACACAGGCAAAGTGTGCGAGGATGAACATTGAATGTGAGGTTACTTGAGTTTAGCTTGTTACAGAGTCAGTGTTTTTACCCAAATTCATTTAGTTTAATTTTTTTATCATGCTTTTTAAGACATTTTAAGTTTTTCACGGATATTTAATTCTGTTTTACTATAATTATGTTCTTACTATAGTAATTATATAAAAAAAAAAAATCAACATATCTGCCTGAGGATACCCTACAAAGTGAATAATGAGTATGACAGTTAGCTACATGCCAAGAAGCCGTATGGTATTGCAAACCAAAAGCAAGATAATAAGCCTCTGTGAAATATCCCTTTAAGGGTCAGGGGGGGGGGACTCTGATCTGGAGCTTTGTTTAAGGGAAAGTTGAAACCACAGCAGTAAAAATAAAGCAATGCCTTTAGTCTGTTGAACCGTCAACAGTCGTCTCATGATAGCTCGGAGTCTGAGTTAAATGAGTGAATGCATTCAGTCTGATGGGTTAGTGAGATTTCAGTGAATGTAAGTGTTTGTGTCAGTACGTCTGTGTACTTCATTAGCTTCATATAACTCTAGCAGATAAACAGCTAAGACAGTTACAGTATGTCTTGAGCTGAAGTCACACATGAAGACTTTAAAAAAAAAAAAAGTCAAGACAAAGAAGAACAGAGATTTAAAATGTTTAAGACGAAGTGAGAAGGAATGTGTTCCAGTGTGTGAAATGTGACCAACTCTATAGTGATCAGGAAAATAAATGGAAAGTGAATTTATATGTCCAAGCTGCACTTTGGGGAAAAAAAAAAAAAGAAAATGTTGTTACGCTGTCCAAAGATATAAAAGAGACTAATTAAATATGATGTTTCTTTCTGATGAAGTTTTCAATTACAGTGGATTTTGCATGAAAAACCTGTTGAGTGCAGCTTGAAATAATCTCATGGGACGATTAACACAATGATACGAGCCAACACACTGTTCATCAAAGAGTCAATGAGGCTGCAACAGTGGAGAAAGAGCATGGTCTGCTTCTGGTCATCCACAGGCATGCATACATTACATACATTTGTATTTGAAATGAAGTTTGCAAAGTTTGGAGGGTTTGTTTTTCAGTGGAGATCGACATGTGATGTGAAAACAGTTAAAACCGTGTCTGTCATGTCAATAGTAAAAAAGGAGTAAAGTCGTCAAGGGGGAAAAGTGTCCTTGGTAATCAAGAGTTATAAAAACCATCCTCAGTGTCGGTATTATTACATCAACAACAATATTTTCTTTTTCTGTTGTCTTTCCGGACAACCGAATGCTTGTCTTTTGGGGCACAGTCGGAACAAAGTTGCAGCTTCCATGACCTACGCTGATTTCATAAAATCTATTCTGTTAGGTTTGATGGCCAAAGCAGAGAGACTTTTCTCGTCTACATTTTTAGTACAAATCCAAGTGCCAAAGTTTGATCTATTATCGTCTTTTATTCCCTCCTCCTTTTCCCCTCCCATGTTCTCTTCATTACTCCTCCCATGCGCGCAGATCCCGCGGAGTACGGTTGCGTTCTCCTGAGCTCTTGCTACGAACCTTCCTGGCACTTTCCTGCGCCTGGCGATATTTCTCCAGGATGCTCTTGTGTTTCCTCCTCAGCTTGTCGTTGCACCACATCCTCTCGCAGTACTCCTCCACATGCGGCAGGTTCGACGGTCCGATCAGTTGCATGATATCTTTGAACCATGTACGTGACTGGCCAATTTGGCTTGATGCGCCACCTCTGCTGTACGTGCTACATGGCATCCAGACTCTGTAACTCCCTGTGGATCGGTCTTTGAATGAATCGGAGAGGCCGGCGTTGTCACGTGACATGAGCTCGTCCACAGTCTCACCTTGGAGGACTTCGAGGGTTAGGCGGGCCAGAGTCTGTGTGAAGCCATGCTCTCGGGAGCGGCAGATGTACACACCTTCATCCTGGCGGAAGAGGCGACGGAACAGGAGACCCTGCTCTGTGGACATCACACGGTCGTCCAGCTTCACCTGAGGAGACGAGGAGCATATTTAACTTTGAAAAAATTGTTTCATACTTATACTGAATCATTGTTTTAAATGTTTGAAACAAAATTTACTGAAATCTAAAACAGTTAAGCATCTTTAAGACCAAATTCCTACTGCAGTGGAGAACTAACTTCAGTATCTTGAAGCTTCATCTTTTCCTGTTGCATTCCTTAAAAAGACTCATTTGTGTCTCTATACTGTACGTGCCACAGAACATGATGGAAGCTAACTGCTTTGTTGTATTGTGCAGTACACCCACATGAAAGCATCTGCATTTCTTACATTTCTTCGCTAAATGTTTGCCACCTTCTGGCGTTGCATTATAAACAAGAAATGTCTGCAAGTCACTTGCACAGTAACACATTCTTAAAAACTAAATATAAAAAGAGATTATGCAAATTGGGTCCAAAGCTCTGTATTAAAACAAATAGACCGAGGAAAGAAGGACAGGGGTTGTTTTCTTTGCCTGAATTACATCAGTCGGAATGTATCATGATATCCAGTCACTGTTAGTTTTTGCCCTTTCTTTTGCTTTCCTTTACTCTTTTCTTTAACCCACTTCCTCCACCTCTCCAGTCATTCATACCTCCACTGTTCTCTTTTCTTTATCAACCTCCTACCTCCCCATGTCACTTCTAACACTCCTCAGCTATTCAAACTATCCCTCTCTGCCAACGCAAACATGGTAGCCTTGTCAGCCAGAGTGGCAGCCACATGTTTATTTGCAGGGAAATGAGAAGGGGTGGTAATACCTTAAAACTGCCTGGCTGACCGAGGTACTCGGTTAAGCTTGGAGAAACATGACCTCAAACAGATGAAAAATGACTCTGGGTGTGGGCATACAGGACAGCATCATTTTCAAAGTCGTGCTTTAAAAAAAGCGCTGTGCTTAAGTCACTGAGGCCTGTCAACGTTGAATGACGCTTTAAGTGGCATGCGGTCAAATTTTGCAAGGAATTCACTGTTTATCCAAGTTTTTCAGTGAGCTTGTGCACTTTTCTTTGATATATAACTACTGAATTTCAACCATATGTCAAATGGCTGTCAAATGTGTCGGCCGTGTGCCAAATTCACACGCAAATCCCAGTGTTTAAAGGCAATCACCAAGGCCAACGTTTGCCAGACGTTTCACATTATTCCTGGTTTGTGTACCATAACCTACCTTCTGCTGTCATGCCACAGTAGCTAAAGCATATTGATTAAAAATTCAATCTGAGGGCAATTACTGACTGACTTACCTCTTCCTTGTGGTCGTGTTGTTGGACAAGCCAGGTTACAGTTGCTTGTGGGGAGCGAGGAACACATTCCAGGAAGGTGCTGTTGTTCTCGGTCCCATACACCACCTTGTCTTCCGTCACGTCATGGTCTTCTATTTGAAAGGGAGTAAGAGAGTTTGTCAAAGAATGATAATGAAGATTTTGGGGATTCATTTGCATGTAGCTCGAAGCAGCTATACTTTGAGAACTGACGCAGTCACAGTGTTGACTGTGTTCATGTTGTTTAAAAAGCAAAAGCACTTGTAAAAGTGTAAAAGTGCCCGTGGGGAGTGTTCAATTTCAAACGAGGTGTGGTCAGGTGCATTTCTGGTGCTTTGCTTTCCTGGGGCAGTAGACAATTATTGCATTTTTGACTTGTTATAGTGAAGCAGTTCCCCTTGCAGAGAAACATTCTTTCTTAATACCTGGCAGATCCATCATTATAATAGCAATCTGCCAAGGTACAAGCAAACTTGGCTTTGGAAAGGGAATGTGAAATGACACTGATTTATTACATGTTACACCCAAAACACATTCATGACTAACAAGTTGTTTTTACAACAATTTAGCTGTGCCTGGCACAGTGACCTTTTTTCTGATGTTAATCATAATCATCCAGTCTCCCCAGTTTTCTAATTGTCATGCCTAAAGTAAATACATAATTTAACTTTTAGACATGAGTCTTTCTTCAGAAAAAATATTGTTTCAATTCAGGAAACTTGAGGGGGCGACAGCATCCGCATTGGACTGCTTGGATGCGTCAAGTCATTTATTTCTCAGAAACAAAACAGCTGAGTGTTCAAAATAAAGATGGTGCTTCCCATCACCACGTGACGCCACGTCACCTAAGTCCCTTGCAATTTAAAGGGGCCATGGTCCCTTGGCAACCATATTAACAGCACAGCAGTGAGTGTCAAACAATGAGTGCCCTGAACACAACCCTCATTTGTGTGTTAACCTACATGTACAGATAATGGTGAATTATGCTTACACACTCGCTACATCAGCATTATATACACACCACATACACTATAAGGACTAAGTCTTTGGACACTTGACCATTACAACAACAGGGACTGTAAGGATGTATTTAAAGACATATACTTATTCTCATTGAAAGACGGATTCATTAAAAGAAAGTGTGTGTTACTGTGTTACTTCTTGAACTGTAGTCTATTGTCTTCATGCAAACCTACACCCAATCAGCCACTCACTCTAATGTTACATTTATCATACAGACGTACCTTTAATGTGCAAGAAATGAATTCCCTAAATGCTAACATTCATAACAAACACTGTACATAGTTAAAGTTGTAGTCTGTGAATCTTGTTTTAATAACATCCTGTCTCATTGGCACAAAGGAACCCTGTTAAAACTGGGTTCACTCAGGGGCTTGAACGGAGATGTATTTCATCACCTAATCTCCATACCTACGCTCAAGTGAGCAAACACACTTCATACCCCCTTTCATACCTGCATCTCCACAGAGTTGTTTCTCTTTCTTTTACCTGTCTTCACATTTCGAGTTCCCCTCACCTCTGCAGCAGCTTTATCCAATTCTTTTGACATACTTGTATATTGGATATTAGTGGGAGGTTGAGCTCATTTGTCAGCACACTCATGTACTCACAGGGCTGTATTGCATTGGAATGGAAGTGCTTTTTACAAGTTTAACGTGTATTTTCTAATTGCACGGCAATCAGCTTGAGATTAACACATGACTTTTCCCGTAAATACGGTTTGTCTTATATCCTGAGAAGAAAGCTGACAAAAAGGCTCTGATCCTTACAGACGCACACAATCTTCAATGAAACAGAAGTTGGCACATGTTCAATAATGTTCTCTGCTGGACCTCATGGACTGTTTATAGAAGAGTGCAGCCTCTTCCTGTCTATAGCTAAACAGTTCACAGTTTGTAAGGGAAGCCGTGGGTGTTAAATGGGATTTGCTTAGAGAGGTAGTCACACACTTACCACTCAGGTTCTGATCCACACACTGCAGCACGGGGTTGCCATGTCTGATGTCCTGCCTGCGGTAGCGACGCTTACTGTTGGGTACATATCGTGCACATGATGACCCGTCCCAGGCACAGTAAGGGTCTCTGGCCAGACAGCACTCTGCACAGGCTTTCCCATAAGTCTCACAGCGATGCAGCTTCACCTGCGCCACACCTGCCGGAGAGCCCACATACAGGGCTTGCTGTGATGAGAGGAGAACAAAAAAGGGGGTGTTAAGCAGAATGAAACTTACAGTTTATGTAAATTCTTAGATTGTCCGATCGACTTACCCTTTTGACAGATATATCCAGTGATGTAATTGGAGTTGGAACCTGCAATAGTAGAAATAATTCACCTCATTATGTGAGAAAGTGGAGCGATTACTCTTCAAAAAATGTGGAGAATTAATAACTTTGAGGGTTGTTATTGATAAAGGAGAATTAAAGAGGAATGCTTAATGTTTACTTGTATGTTTTTTCAGGTCTGCTTCAACAATATGCTCTGCTGTGTAATCATGAGAAATCAGAAGGAATCAGATATGTGTTTATTGAGTTAGCTGATGAAGTTAAACTTACTTTGAAGACTTGTAGTTCCTCTAGCGTGACTTCCTCTGTCTCTAGACTGTTTCCACCGTGCAGGGCGATGACCTTCAGCACTGTGCCAGTATCTGAAAGACGAGCAGACATGCTATAAGTTACACATGCGAGTTCATCCTTAATACGTGAACAACTATTCACAATTCACAACACTTTTCTAAGAATTTAGACAATGCAGGTTTCTGAATCTGGAAAGGAGTAACATGCACTTACCTGTGCCAATGAACATGACATCATACTGCCCGTCCTCTGCCTCAACACGGTCCACCACTATTTGTTTCAGCTTGTAGGGAATGTTGGCCTTCACAAGCACAGGTTGGCGCAGCGCTGGATACACCGGCCGCCACATCAGCGGGTGGCTGCGGGCAAAGTGCAGCACTGAATCGGGGAAATCCTTTGTGCTGCCAAACTCTCTGCCGGGTTGGTTGGTGATTTTACTGGGGCACTGGAGAAAGGCGGTGTGGAACATAGGGGAAAAGAGAGGGATGGAAGTAAAAGTTATTAAAATCCTTGAATTTGGAAAATTTAAAAGACAGCATTGATAAATGCCCACTGTGAAATATATTTCCAACATTTCCCACCACTGGTGGTGTGCTGTCCAAAGAGGTGTGGCTTAGTTATGGTCTTGGGGTTATTCTCAAAGAACCATCATTAGCATTTGTATTATGCCTACCTACAAGCATTGGATGAACATTAAGCACCACTGCTATAATGTTCAGTGTTAGGAAACAACTCTATTTTTACCAAGTTTATTGTTGGTTGGAAAAAAAAAAAGTCCACCCACTGTGTGTCACTATAATAATAAACAATGACTTAGAACTTGGCTGAGATTTTTTTTTGCCACTCGGATAATTAAAAAAAGCTGAAAAGTGTCCAGATAAAGGCATTAACACGAACCATGCAACATGTTGTTGTGTTACTGATTCCCAGCAATCTGTGATTCGTTGAGAAGCAGCCAGTCGTTGTCACGCACAGCAACTTTTTCATAACTCTGCACTGCAAGTGCTTTGCACATGTTCCACTGAACCATGGGGTGTGATTATATCAACTGTTCTACTCAGAAGCAGTTGGCTCCGGTGGCTCTGCTGGTGGCCAAAACCATCATGAGTGATGTTTGTTGTCTGGTCTTCGACTCAAAGCAGATTCACGCTCATCAGATTAAGATTCTTTACAGCGGTTGTCTTCCATCTGGTAGGGGGTTCAATTCCTGGCTCCTGTAGTCTCCATACAGAATACTATATCCAACCACTCTGGGTGCCTAAGTGTACTTGTGGAACCAGTCCCAAACCCGGATAAAGGGAGAGGGTTCCATCAGGAAGAGCATCAAGCTTAAATCTTTGCCAAATTGATATAGTCCAAGTCTTGTCGCTCTTAAAATACTATGTGATCTGCAGTTTTATGTCATAAGGATTGATGACTCGGGTGCAATGACCAATGACAAAGACTGCTGTTTGAGTTGATTTCTGGCACGTCGCTTAGTGACACACAGGAGAGCTCAACCTATAGACTAGAGAGTTGGAGGAGCTTCAGGCATTTATTATAGATTAGTGATCTACTTGAAGCTTTATTACAACGTAAATATTAATTCCACTGAAGTGCACACAGGGGTAACAGAGAAATGATATCATGAAAAGGCCTAAAAAGCCTCAAGTGAAATGAATCTGACAAACGGACGATGATATAAAGGGGGAGGACGGGGTGACACAGGGATTTGGATGAGATGTGTGAAGATAAGTAGCCCTGCAAAAAAAAGACTGACTAAAATGAAAGCATGTGTCATGGAACTGGCCATTTTGCCAAACATCACAGAAGAGGGGGAAGCATTTTTAGATGGTTCTTTCTCTCATAGAAGAACGAGTAGTTGGTCCTTTGATCACCATATAATAGAAGGTAAAAATATTTATAAAGAGACTGAGTAAATACTGATAGTCCTCCTTATCACAACAATATTCAGTATTCAGTTTCAGAGAGAGAACTTGAACTGTGCAGCGAGGTTACACTCAAATATTCACACATGTTTGATGTACTGCACATTCCTCTGAATATGCTTCAATAAATGGTATCAGTTTTTTGCAGAAGGTGTGGAATGTGTGAGAAAATGCATGGTCAATTCTGCAATTAACTAAGTTTGAATGCCTCTCAATGTGTTTGCTGGATGATCTTTAATTATAAAGAAGTACTTTAGTTTTTTTTTTTCCATGTGCATTGCATTTAATATTTTGCAATGTTTATTTTATACGTACAAAGAAAAAACATGATCACTTACTCTTTACATTTGAAACTTCATACGCAATTTTATCAGTGCTGTCAAAATTAATATGTTGCAATTGTTTCAAATATATAACGCATTATTTAAAAAGAAAATTATGCAATTGCATTTTGTTCCTTATCCACTTCCTGTGGCTGCTGACCTTTGACCAAGAATAACACCACATCACCCAAGTAAAAAAGACAAAGCCACCACACTGAATGAGTTCTAGGTGGATATTTAAAAAAAGTCAGTCTATAATACAGAGCACAGTCATGGGCAGGTAAAACTGCCAAATCCATCAATTATCACAAGCTTAGTATCGAGATGAAAACATGTGATTAACAGTGATTATTCATAGCAAATTCTGTGATTTATTATTATTGTGTTGCTTTTAAGTTGTTGCTCAACCGTTCCAGAGTTCCACTCTCAAACCTGTGCAGCTCCTGATCCTCATCTTTGACAAGTCAGTCCGTTTCAAAACTGATCACTAATCTACTCATTTTCCATTTGAAGAGAACATAAAACCAAAAGTGGACTAGCTCCGAAGTCTATCCTCATTTCATCCAAGCTTGCAGCATTTCGACTGGTTACAATTACCAACTTGGAGCCAAGTGAGAATTAATGAGAAGGATAAGGGGTGAGTGTGTTTGGCGGACAACTGTTCAATTCCAGTATTAGGATGGATGTGGATGATACCCTTGTCTGTTTCTGTTTATGTGTATTAAGTAAGGTATGTGATGTGTAATCCCCCCTGTGCTGCAAATGAGACATTGGTCCAATTTAATAAACCGACCCCCAGAGAAGAAGAAGAATATTAGCTCAAATCCTGGAAAATTACTTTTCTCGTTTCTACATCAACCTCTCTTATCGTGATTTTACTCATTTGGTTTTAGCCAAAGTCATTCTTTTTATCAGTCATTCCCAAAAGACTGGGTTTGGACAAATTTGTGGAATTTTCCTAACCTTTTAGTATAGATTCATATGTATTTTATTTAAATAACATGCATTAAAAAGTTGTAATCAATTCAAAATTCTATGGAGCGTAACAGAAATGGCTTAGATTAGTCCCTACATTATAAAAAACGTTGCGCTAAATCACTAAATATGGGATTACTCACTAACTGAAACACAGTTTTTCTCTCTGGCCCCTAAATGTGTAACACTTTAAATCCATTCTCAATTGGCAGTGCAGGAAAAATGTGTAGAAATAATTGGCTGATATAATAACTGAATTGAGTGACAATGTAATATAGTAAGACTGATTTAAAACAAAATGTCTCCTAATCCAGGAGGAACAGGCAAGGATGATCTTGGATTATAGTTGTCTGATAGCAGCCTATTAAGATGGATATTTAAGTGTCCAACATAAAGCTTTTACACTGAAAAAGGATCAGAACATGGACAAGACCAGCATAAAAACACAACAAAACACAGATGTTCAGGAAATGTCTAGGTAGGATTACCACAGATCTGAGCCGATCCAATCATTTTGTCTATTACAGTCCTTCAAATAACTGTCTCTGTTGTGTTTTATGTTTTAAAAGTTGACTTATAATAGAAAGGTTTTACCAAGTATCAAATTTAAATTGTTCCATTGAACATCCAGAAAGTAAGAATACATTTTGTCTTGTGCAATAATCCACTGACCCTGATTTATCCACTAAATTCTCTTTCCTCACTCCCCCCCCCCCCCCCCCCCCCCCCCCGTCATCACCTTTTTTCTTGCTTCCTGTTAATCAGGGAGTCGGAAGAGTCAACCCCAAACCACAGAGGTGTCTGCTCTCTTGTCACATTCTTCTTCTTGCGTCTGCCTCCATGCGCTCTCCCTCTCTCTGCTAATGAGGGAGACGTGATCGCGTGTGCTGCGTGTGTGCTGCCTACACCCGTGTCTGTGTGTGTTTAACAGGTCTGAGTTACAGTGATGTGGCTGAGAGAACATGACAGAGCTCCTCTGAGAGTCCAGACGTAAACCAGGAGAGGGGTCTGTACTGTATACAGTCACCGCAGCTGCAATACCAAATCTAGAAGTTTACATTACTGATACAGAAACTTTCCACACCTCATTTTTAACATTTTTATAGCTCTACCTCTGTCAATGCAGACCCCCCCCTGTGTTATAGTAACCACCATGTACTACTGTACCTTCTACCTACTAAATATCTACCTTTTTTTGCAAGACAAATCGAGCTAATACACATTCTAATACAACAACCCTGCAAGGAATAGAATAGATTTAACTAAACAAAGACAAATAGCCTAAAATATTCTGAGCCTACTTGAGACAAACACATTTATAATTTTCTGTCACTTAGGATTACATTTGACTCAAGTCCACATGTTTTACTTTAGTCACATGATTTGAAAAGGTTATTTAAATTGTAAACAACAATTTCTCAAGTTGGTTTTAGGAGCTTTGGAGCATTTAGAATAAAAGCTGTCATCAGCATAGGAAAGGCTATATTATAATTTATCATTAGAGTGATAAAATCACTCACCACCCCTGGTCTTGGGTAGGGAACCCTGCCTTCATAAGCTCCCCACTGGTAGTCAGGACCTTCTTTATGAGCAAAGGGTCCGTTGAAAGCTTCTCTGATGTCGGCCATACGGTAAACACACACAGCAAAACCCTGGAACACGTTGCTGTGGAGGAGTAAGAAGAGACGTTTATAAATGAATAAATAGAAGTGATGAACAGGCAGGAAGAAGAAGAAGCAGCAAACATTGTTAAAGGAATACTTCACTGATTTTCATTTAGCTTTGAATTTTGAGTTGAGAAATATCTTCTTTCTTTTCTTTGTTATGTGCCCACCAGTGACCTGTTAGCGTAACTGTTTACATTCTGGGAATGAGGTCCGTCCCCCTACGAGTGGGTCTAAGAAGTGCGGAATTAGGGTTGCAGTTTTAAGCCTCGGACCAAGGCTCGGACCAAGTGTCACAAAGCTAAATGCAAATTGGTGAAGTATTCCTTGAAGGAGGAGGGATACAACATGTGTCTTCTTGGTGTGTTATGGCTGTTTACATCAGTTTCTACTTGAATTAGTTAAACTGTGGTCACTATCTGAGTATTTAACTGGTTTTGTAGCTACTGGAACTTTTTTGAACCATAAAAGGCCACCTCGTGTGACAGTGCTTCATGTGAGGTTACCTGATAGTACTGAAGATTGCGTAGACATCTGGGTTCCTCTCATCCTTGGTTCTCAGCAGGAAAACATCCTCTGGTTTTCATTAACGACATTGACAAGTTAGTGAGTGTGTTGCACAAATATTGGTTACAAACCATCTTTGTGAGGACGTTTTGGACAGTCTTGGTGTCCTCACACATATTGAATGATGAGCATGTGTTTGAGTATTGTGCGTAAATGTGTGTCTGTAGCATGTTGAAAAGGGTGTGTGTGTATCTGTGTGTCTTACCCAGTTGGTTGAAGTGTGTGTCGATGCCATGAGGTCCTGGGACAGAACAAACTAGTCTGGCTTTGATGAAGGTGCTCCACTTGTTCACCAGCACTCTCTGGCCTCCAACATCATTCTGGGTAAAAGATGTATTATAAAAAAAAATCAATAAAACATACATACAGACAGCTGCATTTTAGCTTCCAAATCCACAATTTCATTGTTTTGACTTTCTATTGCAGTAAACAGTGACTGAGTTTAAATAACTGACTTTTTAGCTTTGGCTTATTATCTATACTGGGTCCAACTCGAACTTGGTGTCCTCTGTGTGTGTGTATATCTACATCTGTATTTGTTACCAATTAAGGACCATTGCTGGAATAAACACAGACCTTGAGTATATTTTGACCTTTTTAGGACCTTTTGGCAGCTCCTCACAACTTTTCAGGGGTTTATTAGTGTTCACATTTTGTTTTAGGGTTAGAATCACATTTACGTTAGGTTGAGAGATATGAGTGTCCTTACTAAGAATGCTGTATAAGTGTGTGTGTAAGGGAAATCCTGTAATATACTGTAGTTGTTGGAAAAGAAGACGACACAGACGGAGGCAAAGAAGGGAAAATGAGATGGCAATAAATACAAGAGAATTTAAAAGTGTAGGCTACATTTTGACTTTGCAGTCTCTGCAAACTTTTCTGGCACAGTCAAACCCTCTCTTGAGATAATCCAGGAATTTGCTTATATTTTGAAAATGCACCTGTCTCCTCAAACTGCACTGCACACAAGAATGTGACAGAATGCAACAGATGGGGCTCAAGGTTGGGAAATTTTAAGGCTGTTGCATTTTAGAAAAAGAGTGAAGATTCATATCATTCTTGATAAAAGTATGCCTTTGGACGCTTGTTGGGGATATGTAAATATTTGATTGACCCAAAAGACATCTGTCTTTTCTTTGGTTCCAAACCAGTGTTATAGACCACCTATAAATCTTTATCTCCTGTCCTGGGAGATGCTAGTGTTAAATCCCACTAGCATTTGTTATGTCATATTTTGGCTCTATCTTCCTTCTGAAATCCGATTCTAATGGACTTTAGTAGGAATGTATACATCACACTGAAAGGCCAAGCATACAGACAACAAGAAAACCCAGAGGAATTCCCCCAGATCACGACTCTAAAACATCCTCAAGTGAGACACCCCTTCACATATAGAATATTACCACGCACTTATTACAAACATGCGGATATAAAAATCGTTACATTTACATACAGAAGGTTTAAATGTCTTACCGCGCACACTCGCCCCACGCGTGAGTGTATGGCACCTTCTCTGTCTCCTGCCTCTGTGGCTTTCTCAGTGAAGAAGAAGTACACTTTATCGTCGTCTTTGTCGTCGTTGTCTGGGATGAGGTGTGCAGCGATGAACTTGGGCTCTGCAGGGGAACATTCAAAGGAAGTGACTCGGTTCTCTATTTCTCCGAATGTATGTGCCATAAACCAGTTCAGAAGATATCGAATAAATCTTGCTATAGTGGCTCATCGTGGCCAATGAATCAAAATGTTTTTGATTTTAAATGTAATTTATTTTGAGGAAGACTATTAGATATAAAATTTAAAAAGATAAGACATTTTAAATGTAGCACTGCATTCATATCTAACTTTTCAAAGTTTCAGTGGCTTAACAAACATAATGATATATATTATATTATCTGGTGTTAAGAAAATAAATAAAGTACAATCGGGCTTGACCATAGGTACAGTTGAATCTCACAATTATAAATTGATATGGTTTTCTACCTGCCTGTAGAAAAAGCAATTGTTGAATCTAACTAAATGGACTGACACTGTGTCATCTTACCATGAAGAAGTTTCTCATCAGTCTCCGTCCTCATGGTGGAGCGGCCTCCCATACTCCTGAGGATCACAGAGTCTCTTCCGAGAAAATCAGCAGTCAGTCCTGTGTATAACTCTCCACCTGTAGGCAAGGAGAGAAGTTAAAAAAAGAATTGTGAAAATTGTAAGTATGTTGAGGAGAAGGAAAATATAAATAAATACGAGGAACAAAGAAAAGAATAGGGGAAATAAAATAGACTGGCACGAAAGAACAATAAGGAAAATCATGGACGACAGAGTAAACTCTGCACAGGACAAATAAGTAATGTGAGACCTTTGCTCAAACACTCTTATACAAGACATCCTCCGGTGAGCCACCATCTGCACTGGACTCACTTTCCATTTCATCAGTAGAAATAAAATACAGTCTCTCTCGCTCAAGGCACATTTCTAACATGATGTCTGGAAAAACCTTTACCACACAGACTCTATTGCTAGCCAAAAAGGGAAGCGGCTCAGGATACAACTCGCATAAACATTAGTTTTCATCAGTTTTTCATTTGTCCCATCATTGTTGCTGTTGTAGAAACTGAATCTGGCCACAGAAGACTCTCCTGTGATTTAAGTCGTCTTATCATATTTAGCTGCAGTAATAGTCGGAACACGCTCACATCCTTGTCTACCCTGCAAACACGCACACTCTCACATACAATCACATCAACGTGTATCACACATACAGACACAGACACAGAAATAAGTGATGGGGTCTGGGGAGTTGAGCTTTGTGTATTTTGGGTGCAAATCTTGACATTAAAGAAGAAAACATGGCTGTGTTGATAGCTGGTGATGGCTATAACTTTCATCAAGTTTTACTGTTTCATTCTGGCTTCATGTTCTCTCTCTCTCTCTCCCCCTCCCTTTTTTTTTTTTTTTTTTTTAAATATTTCTATGTTATCGATCCCTGAGAGGAAAATCCATAGGGGTCAGTGTTAACTGTCGGACACAGATATAAACCCTGAGTACGGCAGTCACTCCCGACTCAAGGACAGTCCCGTAACAGTCGTCTGGTCATGTTACAGAACCCTGCTGAGTCAGCCTTTTTAGATGTTCCCTCTGCAGCAGGAGCGACAGCAAGACGTGCAGGTGAACAAACTAAATGTAAACCCGTCTGTGTAAGACGCTGCAAGGCTCGGCAGCATGGCATCACGCGTTTTATGTATTGTTCTGTATCTATGTGAGAGCTGTTTATCTCCACTCTGATCCAAACTACACAGTATTTTGGCCCTAAATTAATGTTTTCCTGCCAAAGACAATAGAGAGGGATAAATTCTGATCCTGAAGTCACCCAGCTGTGGAGAGAGAGAGACGAGGGTAGAGGGATGCACACACACACACACACACACACACACACACACACACACACACACACGCACACTGTCTGTCACTGGGATAAATCAGCGTCATTTCACAAGCTAAATATCTAATGACATTCAGAGAGGAACGCCCAAAACTATTTAACTTGTCTGAGTGTGTGTGTCAGAGCCAAAGGTTTCTCTACTTGCTATTCTTGGTGTTGGTATAATTAAAAAAAAAAAACTAACACAGATCTGCACAGTGAGGCGAAGGGTGTAGAAACAGACTGGCATTTTCATTAGATAGATGTGTCAGATCAAGAAAACAAGGCAACATAGAGGGCAACGTTCATTTCCCATCTTTGTCAGACGGGGTCAAATGTGTGGAGGTCACGTGTGGTTGAATTCATGTAGTTCAACCTTTTTCTGTCGCTTGCATTTAGGTTTTATTCAGTAAAGAATACAGACAATGTAGACAAACGACACGGGACTTACCACTAAAGATGCTAGCGAAGGGGAGGCTGGGGTCATGAGGAACCTTCCCCCGTCCATTTTCCACCTTTGTAGGGTCCATTTTGAACACGTGCTGCGGAAGACATCGGAGACACAGGGTTACAAGCATAAACTAGGGTGTGATGAATAATACAAGTTGAGCTCCAAATGGCTGTACTTCTACAATCACAGAGCTTATACAGAGAGTTAAAAAAAACTTCATGATTAAACTGTGGATCAAGAGAAGTAAAGGTCACTAAATTCTCTTCAGATATTGGCGTTTTTGTAACTGATCTGAGAGGCTATAATCTGACATTACAGTCATATTAAAACAATTCTTAATTCAGCCTGGTCTCCGGGTTAAATGTTTCTTTTTTACTTTTTCCATGGGGAATGTTACATTTTTAAAGTCTTACGTATTTGCGTCAGGATAACATTTCTCAAGTGACGTAGTTTACAAGTATTTGAAAGTTAATGCTCACACGATATGATATGCATTGCTGTAGACATGTAAATAAGTTCTGGTTTAAAAGTGTGAGTAATTGCAACATATGATCCCCAAAACTGACAGAAGGGGCAGGTGATGTTTTGATCGCAAGACACTGTTTCAGAGAGGAGGAAACGCATGCTTGAGACGTGTTAACCACCCAGCTGCCAGTGCAGAGAGACTCTGGGAGTATATTATCAAGCAGTCATCAGGGTAATAAACAATAGCAAAGTTAGCATAACACTGTTATCAACTAAAAAGCACACACTTCAACATTATCAGCAGTAAAAATAAAGTTGTTTGCTGACATTGGACCTTTTTGTTACACATATGAGTGACTGAGAAAGTGATTATATGAACTAAAGCCATAATTCATGATATTTCCATGTGTGTCTTTACTTTGCCAGCTAATGTGACTGGCGTGCGTGCGTGAGCCAAACTCAAAAACATGAGACTCAAACTGGACACAGCACAACGTGTGAGCCTTCATATTAACATACTTCAAATGCAAATGAAAAATTGGTTTTCAAAACCCTGGATTCCTGAAAAATGGTGTTTTCCCATTATATTATTATACCATATATTATTAGTTTTTTTTGCGTTTCCATTAGGGATAGTACCTGCTACCTGATGCACCTCCTCTGGCGAGGTGAGCTGATATGAAAATGTGAGGTCAGCAGACTGCTGGCCACTGATTGGTCAGAGAGCGTTGTCACTGGAAAAGTCATTAGCACGACGTCAAACACAGGAATTTCAACCAAACAAAGCTGAACTGTAGATCACTTAAAATTAAGCAACAAGCAGGTTTTTACGAGTCAAGAGTGGCAAAGGCTTTCTCTTTCTTAGGCTGGATCACATGGATATATCGATTTTCTGTTGTTTTTTTCATCACCCCTAACGTTTAGCAATAAAAATGCCTCCACTTTACATCAAATTGCTGTCTAATACCTTTAGGAATTAAGCAATTTAGCAATTAAAAATAAAGACAAATAAATAACGTTTCTATCTTTGTCATTCACCAGTTAGTCTTATGCACCTGGTGAAAACTTTCCACTTACTTGGATTGTGTGAGGTCAGAGCAAGGTTACTGCAGACCAAAGGGCTTTTATTTTTTTTTGCCTCTTATATTTCCACTTCAACAACATCAGTGTATGACAGAGCTGCTGGGTGTGATCAATGTGGCTTTTCCAGGGTAAAAAAGAGAATGAACGGCAACAGGAGCCACAGTACGGCCGCGTGTTTGATTCAAGTGCATAATGGTGATTTAAGTGTCCTTACAGTGAACTCTGTGTCTGGAGTCTCTGTTCCTCTTATAGACAATGGAGCATTGTCACTGGAGGGCTGAGTCTTCATCCAAACACAGATCACAGGGGAGATGATGACATTAAAGTCCGTAGGTTAAAAATACTTTCAAACACAGACAACAATACAGTCACGCACATTAGCCTTTTGACACGTATCAAATTGTTGTTGTCGATAAAAAAGTAAACAAAGTTAAATATACACTGGCGAAGCTTAACTGGATCCGCAAAATAAGGTCAAGCAGTTGAATCTTTTATTTGATCCATATGTACCTTCCATTTTCTAAATGTTTGTCAACAGGTTTTGCAGGTGTCCATGTGAACATGTGCATACACACTCACATCGTTTTAATATTAAGATGATGAGGGATATTTAAGAAATACTCTTTGTCTCTTTATCGTGGCCGAATAAAAAAGAACTTCTTCCAGCCCTATAATTAATACTAACTGGTGAATGACAAAGAAAGAAACGCTATTTATGTCATTTTCACAAGAGTTGCATGTTATGTATTGAAATAGTCTAATAATAATAACTACTTTTTCTCCCACAATATGTAATTCACCAGTTATGTGACAAGAAATCACTTAATAACCGGAGATCACTGCACAACACTTGTCACGAAAAACAAATAAAAAAAGTTGTTTATTTAGTTTTCAACTTTCTCATCACTTTTATTCTCTGTCTATCTTTTCTTTTCTTGTTTTATTTGCTTTCTGCTCTCTATCTGTCTCTGTTGAAGTCTCTTTAGTTCACTCATTAGTCATCTTTACTCCTTCAGCACCTCCATGCTCTCTTGATACTTAAGTTCACATTGCTGCATTGCACAATGACTGTGTGTGTGTGTGTGTGTGTGTGTGTGTGTGTGTTGTATTTGTTACCTCCTTAGGACCTTTTCTGGCATAAATATTGACCTTGTCAGGACCTGTAGTTCTCATGGACTACAGGTCCTCATTAGGACCAAATCCTGGTCCTTTTTGAGTTTTTGGTAGGTTAATGTTAGGTTTATGTTTTAACTGGTTATGCTTAAGGTTAGGGATGATTGCCTCATCAAATGTATGGAAGTCAATGCAGTGTCCTAAGGAGAATAGCTGCTCAAACCTGTATGTGTGTGTGTGTGTTATCTCATGGAGGAATGGTGTGTGTGCCTGTGCAGCTGATTAGACCGTCACAGTAATGTTGGCCAAACTCTGCCAAGACAAATACACACAAGTGCTGCGATTGACAGAGGAAAAAGAGAGAGAAAGAGGCTACCTTGTACTTAGCTGTGCCAAGTAAAATACGTCAGGACCCTGCTACTACACCAGAGACAAGAGTCTACTGACATGCATACCTGTACATGCACATTCTCACAATTAGTGCGACATGTCATTACCTTTGTTCATTCAGGAACTGTCATCATTATAACCTTTTTCCTAAGTTAAAATCTAAAGCTGGCTAAAGATTTGACCCTTAAAATGGCGACTATGGGATCTCAATAAAATATGAGCACTCAGTTTTTCATTTAGAAAGTAAACGATCAATAGAAGAAAAACACACCCTTGATTCATGAATTATACACAGACCATAACACGCACATGGTTGCTAATAGTAACCTACATGGCTACTGTTAAATTAACTGTTTGCCTAATACTGTTTATAAAGTCAAGCAAAGAATTTAATGAAACAATCCACCAAAAAACAACAGTTGTTGATGACTGAACAATCAAAGTGGCTCCTTTGACTCACGCGTAACTACATCTGACATGCAGTTTGGAGTTATGTCGAGTACTGCTATCTTGACATATTGTCTCCCTGAGAACATTTGAACCTCAGATTAAGATTAAAAAGATTACAGTGCGTGCAGGAGAGACATAAAATACCGAAAGTAGATTTCCCACTTTTAATCACGTACCACCCAGTCACAAAACAGCTTCTTGGCTGCTCCTTCTCTCCCTGCCCTATCGCTGTCCTGTACTGATTTAACCAAAACAGACGTCCACCTTTGTACTCTTGCTCCTTTTAGCCACTCGTCATCTTCTCCATCTTCCTCCCCCTCTTGTCCTCCCTTGCTGTAACTGTTTTGATGGAGGGGAGGTCGACGCTACATGAGTATATCAAAGACAACAAAATTAACCAGGTCTGCCCTACGTAATAATTTGAGTCATCTGTCAGGACTCCCAAGTTTTGTCTTTGAACTCTTTGCTCACATTTTCTTATTTAAGGCTGGATGAAACTTCATTTTAATCATATTTTTAAGCATGTACGGTTTGGACTTGCGTCAGGCATCTTACGGGCATATTGGCGAACCAACAGACTCTCTTTTGACTTGCTGTTTTACTTGGCCTTTTTTCTCAATGATGGATCAAATAATGGCCGGGCTCCATCGCCCTCTCACCACAGGGAAATCTGTGTCCCCCGAGGTCTTTACTTTCCTTACTCCTCCTCGATGACGCAGAAGAGGGCAGAGAGCATGTGTGAGGCAAACTGTACAAGACAGTGAGCGGTGGGAAAATAAGATAGTGATTGAGTGGGCAAAACCGGGGAGATGCAGAGAGGTGAGGACGGATTAAGATTTATGGCGATCATTACAGAGAGAAATCACAAAGTGGAAATGACCGAATGACAGGAAAATCATCCTGAAAGAGGTTTCATTCATCTGCAGTTTGGAGGGTTTTGATCCAAAGGCAACAAACATGGGAGAAATAAAACGCTGATTTATAAGCAATCAGCTGTTCTCTGTAACTCTAACACATTATGCTTCTACTATATTAAGTCAACATTGAAATCCACGTTTATGCTGAGCTATAGGTAGTGCTGAAGTCGTTGTTTTTTTCTGTATTCAAGACTAATGGACGTCTGTGAGGAAATTAATGACTTTGCAAATCTGAAAACGCAGCACTGCTCAATAAAAGTGGGTGTTTACTGAAATATTTAGTAACTGAACTGCTTCAGTCAACAGTGTGGCCCAGCTGAGGAGTTGAAAGCTTTCTCTGTGTTCTCATGCATGTACAAGAGTACAAATATCCAGTCCAGTTACTGGTTGACCAGCTTTTGTCTCTACGTATTTATATTTACTTCTGAACATGCATGTCTTTCATCATGTTTGTGTTTGTTTCGGTCTGTATCTCTGCGCGTTTGTATGTTCAAGTTAGCGTCATTTGTTTTGCTTGACTGTGTGTGCATGTGTGTGTGCACGTGTGTGTGTGTGGTCTGGTTCGCTGTGTGTCGTCACAGTAACGTGGTTTATTTTCACGTCCGTGACACGACTGGGGCGACTGTGTCACTCACCATGGGGGACGTAGTTATATCTGTTAGAGGCAGAGAGGGGGCGTGAGGACACGAGGTGAAGGATTGATCAAAACACTCAAAATATAAATGGTTTCTGACACTAAAGAAACATTTGTGACACATTTGATCATAATGTAAACGTTTCCTGATTAGCCAGATGGGCCAGATTGCTCAACATTTTCAAAAATGTTTTTTTTATACCACTCTGACCCAACAGAAATATAATATCTGACACTGACACTCGAACATTTCTTTATTTTCATGTTTAAATATAAACATGAAAATATAGTTAGGAATCTTGTCAAATACAAATACATCATGTCCAATCATTGTTCACCACGTGTGTGAGTGTACTTGCTTTGCTGAACGTACTTCACACACTTTTCCTGCAACACTCGCAGGTTTTATGTTAAACTTGTGACAGAAACGCAGGACGGAGATAGAGGTGGCACGAGAGAGACTGAGAGACTGTGTGTATGTCTGCCACTAACTGAGATGAAACACCCATAGGGTCAAAGGTCATCCCACCCAGAGTCCAGACCAAGAGCTCACAGCCTCTGTGCCCTCAGGAGGTCAGACAAACAGTCGGGTGTGTTTTCTCCACCAGTTAACGATTGGTTAAATAAATGGACAGGCTCCCTGTGGTGTTGTCCGTTAAGAGAGACGCACTGAGTATCTGAATGAACATGGCTGTGGTCTGAGTGATGGTCATGGTGATCACACACACACACACACACACACACACACGGGAGGCAACACACTCGACCGAACACAACCTGTTACCTGTATTTCACACACACCTGTTTATGCACAGGCAGACACTCAAACACATTTTCTGTCTGTTTCATAAACACATGCACAAATTCTGTGGAGTAAATCAAACAACTGCAGCAATGTTTGTGAGGAGAGATACACAACCTTCGCTACTGCAAACAGTCGGTTTCACACTTAAACATAGACTCATTTCCAGTTTCCGCATGTACAAACATGGCAGTGAGTCCTGCAAGCCCGATTCCCTGCCACATGGCCACAAAACATTCCTGGACAGGTGACCCACTTAGAATCACAGTGCTATGTCCCAATGTAGAGCATGTTCCTGATGAGATAACACTCAATTTGTATCCCCACTTTTAGATTGTACTTGTCTTCAACAATGCACAGCCCTGTATATCGTTCCTTGGCTCCGGGTTTTTCATCACAGTTACTGTCGTGGAAGCCATGTGCTTTCTCAAACGATGTGCCATAAAACCTTGGGTCCAAAAACCACACTGACAATGACAGATTAAGAAGAAGGCAGAAAATAGCACCAAAGGGATTACACTGCACCTAAATCCCAAGAAAAAATAAAAATGCAGCAAAGCCCACTGTATTTTATATGCTCACACAAGCCACACACTTTCCTTTTCTTTGTCTCTTTAGACTAAAAGGCTGGCACTCTCCCACCTCAATGTTTTCCTTCCTTAGCTCTTTGCCAATGTCCGGCTTTCCCCTCTTCACATGTCCAGAATGGCCCCTTCATGCTGGGCCGGGCAGAACCTTACAGACCTTACAGTCTTAACAGCTTTACTCATTGTTTCATTCCTTTTACGTAAATGGCTCAAAGTGAGAGTCTCTGCAGAGGCTCCCCCCTGCTTTGAGTGGCTGTGAAGGGAGCCAGCCAGTGCAACTGAAAAGATGTGCAGACTGAGGACCTGAGCAGTGCCACAGAGAGGGCCTGCTCATGCTTAACCATAAACCCTAGAGATTAGAGCGTAGATCAGCACCAGTCTGAACCGTGTAAAAAGAAAAACATATTTGTTCCATTAGCCTGATTTTGACAGGACGGCTTCAAGGCCATTGTGATTCTTTGTCATCTCTCATGTGTAAGGATGTGCTGCAACATTTGGGTCTGACTTCTAACCATAGTGTAACCTAGTTAGATCTCCATTCCTTCAAGATTCCTGTAGAGTTCAGCATTACTTCTGCTTTAGTCTTTGCTGATTCAGTAGCGGTGTCAACTTGTCTGGTGCTACATAAATGGTTTAGCCATTATAGAGTTATATCATTCATAATCGAATGCATCAAACGTTCTCTCCCTCATACACTTTTAAACCACAAACATGCAATCGTACCTCTTAGCGTTTGTATCTATCTTTTAAAAAATGTAGGTCAATTAAATGTGGGGGGCCAAAGCTGGTTTAAAATCAGTGTTTATATTAAATACAAATAATTGATACAATTAACAAATGCTAATGAATATGTTTGAAATCAGTTTGTGAGTCATTGTGCTTCCTTGTGGTCATAAGTAATGGTGATAATAGCCTTATAAGTGAACCAGCTGTATCAAAGTCCAACATCCAAAGCCAACCAAATCCACAAATAAGTCATAATGACTCCAGAACAATTAGGCCTGCTCTCTTATCAAATTACCCCACACTATTTTTCATCACATCCCTGCTTACCTCTCCTCTGTGTCCCACGTTGATGAAGGCACACATGGGCTGGAATGCACCGGTGCCACAGGCCAGGAGGTGAGTGCGGTTGTAGGGCTGCAGCAGGCGAACAAAGTTGGCACACTCTGTCTGCAAATCACACACGCACACGCACACAGACACACAACACAGGTTAATATGGACGTCAAATATCACGCACTATTTTGTGAGTGCCTTGCTTTAAGTTGCAAATAATAGCCATGTCTAAATTTCCATGCAAAAAAAAGTAGCATTTATCAAATGTTCCTAGTATAGCAGGAAATGTCTGCCAGGTATGGAATGCAAAAACATCCGCTCTCAGACACACGAGCACTGTGCTGCACACACACACACACACACACACAAGGAGGGCTTTTGAATACATTAAATCACACAATGCAACACAAACTGTCATTTAACTGCAGTACATTTGCTAATTGTAGTGAATCAAATTTGTTTTTCTTCACAAAGATTATTGGTCCCATCTGTTTATAATGAAGGCTAAGGAAAGAGCACAATTGGATGAAATGAGATAGCTAAGGTGTCTCACACGGGAATTGTATCTCTGATCTTTGGATTTCTGCCAGAGTGACCTTCTGTACAACATCACATCATATGCAACGGATAACATTGGTGTTTTACTGTGAGTTTTGTGGAAATGACAAACATATGATGCCGATGCCAGTGATGAATATTATCAATTGAACTTTTGCTGTGAGAAAGAGAGCAAAGTGAAATGTAGATATTATATTTTTAATAGTGCGTGTTGGCCCACTGTCCTGTTGTTAATGTTATTAGTAATGCCTATGATTTTTAGCTCAAACATGTCAAAACAACTGAAATAAGTAATACAAATTGATTCTACTGGATTTCTGTCAGTGGCTCAGGACGCAGACACTTACTTGAGAAAAGCAAGAACAAATGAAAGTGGGGGCTAAGGAAACCAGCATGCAGATATCTCTCTGCTTCACTGAAGTCTAGAGGAAGCAGACGGCATGACTACTTCTGTCTTTGTGTCTTTACCAACCGCAGGTCAAACTAATAAGTGCTTGACCAAAACAGGGTGACACACTTGAATTGGTTTGCCTTTAGCTTTCTATATGACACACATTTGCCATGGCCTTCAATAAGCTGATGCAGTGTCACGACATTTATTTCAATCCACAGGTGCATGCATGTTTTGCCAAGCTCTTGTATTTAAAACAGAGTTGGAGTGCTTTGTGAAGGCGTTTTCAGCACATCCTAGAGGTTCTCAGTGGGGTTAAGGTCTAGACTCTGTGGTGGTCAATCCATGTGTGAAAGGTCTGTCTCATGCTCCCTGAACCACTCTTTCACAATTTGAACCCAATGAATTCTGGCATTGTCCTGTTGGAATAATCCCCAAAACCTGGTCCTGCAGTATATTGAGGTCAGTTGAGTTCATTTTTGGGCAGTTAACGTTGCGGAAACTGGACCTGACCAATTTAAGCAACCCCAGCAAGTATAAGCATGTAGTATGTCTGTTTGCGATCCTATGCTAATACTGATACTAAACCGATATGAATGCATGTTTACATGACTCTTCCTGATGTCCACGTATGGAAGCATGCTGGTCTTTTTGTGTGCATGTCAAGTCAGTTTGTCATTCCTCTTTGGTGTGTGTGGCCCGCATCACTCTCAAAGGCGCAGACAGACCGTCAAACACTGTTGATCGCTTTCCATAGTGCTTTGAAGGGCTGCAGACCTGATGTAAACCATGTCAGCGCACTACAAGACAGAGTTTACATCTGCACATGGTGCTTCCCTGCTCACTGTTTTTTCTCTGCCCAAACAAAACCGGGCCAGTCATAAATTAAACAGACAGGCATTTGTATGTTGTATTGTATGTTTTAATAAATCTCATTTTATGACCAGTTATTCAAAGTAGTAGCATCTGGGCTTAAATTTGCTGATTTATATTGTGGAAGAGGGGATATCATAAAGCTAATCAGACATGCTTTTTGTGTGGTTTCTGGTCTGTTACCCCCCCACCCCCCCAATTATTTTCACTAAATCATAAAGACCGACTTCACTTGAGCCAAACCACAGTGGAAGCCGACTGGAATCACCAGGCTGCAGAACACTAGGTGTCTATGTTCTTACAGGAGATATACTAGGCCGACCAAGTGGACTGAGACTGAATAGAAATCTGTCTCTCATGCGTTTCCTTTCTACTACTCAGGGAGTCTTCTTGGAGATGTGTGTGTGTGTGTGTGTGTGTGTGTGTGTGTGTGTGTGTGTGGTCGAGAAGAGCAAAGAGAGGAATAAAATGCTGGAATGAGAAAATGTATCTCTGTGCTTCCAGCCTGGGAGTGTGGGTTTGAGACATCTGTGTGGTCCTGATGGAGATCAAGTAGCAATGAAGGGAGTGGTGTTAAACAGAACATGAAGTGGTTGGATGGTTTTGTCTCACTGGGAGACTTAAGTGAGGGGATTTGAAACTGGAGAAAGTTTTATCATTGCATCAATATCTAAGGACAGGGCTGTTTTTATATACATGTATAAAAAAACAATGTTAATTTATTAACCTCTAACTGTCAAGGGAGGGTTGGCTAACCACATACTCTTTCTCAACAATACCCTGCTGTCCTGTCATGAGGTTTAAAAGAGGAAGCTGCCCACAAAACCACAGGTGGAGGTTAAAACCGTATGTATAGCATTTTTAACCGAAAATGATTGCTGCGTTTGGCCTGAGAGCTATGTGTCATTACCATAAACAAACAAGAACGCTGCCAATGCTATTACAATGTGCACTAGTCTGATTTCTTCATACGTACTGCACAATGTGAGGTAGAGTATTTTCTAAAACATGTCAAACATGTCAAACTCAAATGTCCAGCATAGGCTACTTAAAACCGCTATTCTACTTCTTATTAGTGGATTTATTAAACCCTTATTTTTCATCTGACCACACTGATGGTGACTCTGCATGAACGTTTATGTTTTTCAGTTGATGAATTAGGAACTTTGGCCAAAAAGGTAGTAGAGAAGGTGACTCCAGAGAGCAGAGGTGGACACAAATGTTTATAAGTCACATAAAGCAAAACAGTCTATGTCAAAATGTGGTCTTTATTTTGAGAAACTTGAGCAGTAACATGCACCACAGGCTACAAATCATTTAATCAACGTTTGATTTGTTTATGGTAAGTATCGCAGTCTGGCTGTGACACATGTTAAATACGTGTCGAGAAACGTACTCAAAGTTGTGGAAAAAGTTTCTCATTCTGTTTTTTTTGTCCTGAGTCTGACTGAAAAGCCTGAACTTTCAACCTCTTGCACATTTCTGGTGAACTGCAGAATTGTGACAAAAACGAAGCAGTTGTCACCAGAAAATGTAGAAAATGAAGTAAACTGTTGAAGTGTTTTGACAAAATGGGCAAACATAGTCATTTATTGATGACTTGTACCCCCATATTGTTGTAGGAATTGCACCATAGCTGTAGAAGTAACGTTGAGCAATGGAAGCCTCAGGAGCCAAACATGTTCTATGATGAGTGACTTGGGCAGGGAGCGGCAAGTTTGGACATGGAGAGACCTTTCCATTATAAACAGCCAGTGTTCAGTGGAGACGAGTCAGAGTCTGTAGAATACAAACAGGAAATGAGGACCAAAACATTTACGTGCACAGACGGAAACACACACACACACACGTGCAATACCTTACAGTCAGCAGGACCTCATACACAATCACACACTCACAAACATCATGAAGGCAGTTCAAAGCTGAACAGCTGGATGAATTCGCTAATCCAAGCCTTTGGTCTCAGAAGCTGTTTGATCCTCAAAGAAAGCAGTTTCCTACGTAGCCAACTCCTGAAAACATTCAGCCATTCCAACAAACCAAGCAACAATTCATTTGGGGAAAGAAAACCACAGTAACCCCACTTGGCATTCTGGCAGACATGAGCACTACGACCAACATTACCTGATATTGGGGCAAAAGAAAAGGCAGAAGACCAGTACAGGCGGATCACACTTGGTTCTCCCACCTCTGTAGCATCTCTTTCAAGTTAATGTTAAACAAAATCTGTTTAAGAGACCTAAAGGGGGTTTGTTGTATTATCCAAAAACTGTAGCCCACACATTATTCATGTGTTATACACGTGTAATCAGAAGAGCTGCAGGTATTAGAAGTTTACTTTGTTCATCTTGAAATATTAATATACTTTAACAATGTACAAGTCAATATAGAGGACGAAGAAATGAGCCCTGTTTAATGGCACACACAGATAAGACGAATTATTTCTTAATGACCTTTTAATTTTTAGACTCAAAACATTAAAAATACCAACGTTTTAGCTTGAAACACAGTGGCAGTGACTACACTGCTGACTCCAAAACA
This sequence comes from Solea solea, assembly GCF_958295425.1. Taxonomy (NCBI): domain Eukaryota; kingdom Metazoa; phylum Chordata; class Actinopteri; order Pleuronectiformes; family Soleidae; genus Solea; species Solea solea. Next base: position 16,646,161 of record NC_081144.1, on the reverse strand, counting down.
AAAGGTAGCTGACAATATTTGAGTCTCTAATGAAGGGAGTAATTGAAGATCTGAGCCCCCAAATAAATTTTTTGAAAATCATAACATATATATATATATATATATATATATATATATATATCAGCCACAGTTCCGTAGAAAGTAAGTGGTGGATCACATAATCAATCCAATTACAAGTAGAACATGTTGACAGATAAAGCAGAAAAATGTGTTAACAGGCTCAACAAGACAGGACACGCTTGGCTGAAATCACTGAGTGCCTCCCCTCACTCCGTTATTTATTTGCTTGAGCTGTAATTAATGATGTGAAGGTCACGAGGTGGCGACTCCGAGAGAAAACGCTATCAGCAAAAACATGTTTAAGGTGGTAGACGGTTGTCCGTAGAAGGAGTGGAGACAGAGACTTTCATTAAAAAGATAGCACGGTAACACTGTCGCTGTGTCACAGTGTGCACACAGCGACAAGTGTAGAATTTTGCTTTGCTTTCCCTAATAACTTAAGTAAAGGGTTTCATTTCATTCATTCTCTTCAAGCTACCTGCAAGACGTTCCTGTTTTCTATATCTCTCAAGCACGACATTCACAACTCCAACAAAAAAAAAAACAACAAAGCGAGGGCCTACTGGCTTTTGACCTCCACCACTTTTTGTCAAACACAGTTATGTTTAACAGACACAGACAGCAAACATATGAGATAGCACATGTGTCCATGTGTGTGTAAGACCTCTGCTTTGTAGATGCCACAAGACCACACAGTAATTATTCTGACTTGACACTAAAAAACAACAACAACAGAAAGACATGAAGGAATGCAGAAAGCTGTCAGTGTAGTTTAACAACAGTCAAACGCTGTTACGCTCTCACACACACGTTTGTGCAACTATTCTTCTTAGGACATTGCATTAATCTAACAAATTACCTAAATAAATTGTTAACCATAACCTGTTAATGCCTTACCTCAACCTTAATAACCCCAATCAAATTTTAGTCCTAAACTTAACCAGGTTAGGATGGAGTTTTGGTCCCCATGAGGACTACTGGTCAGTGTTTATGCCAGAAAAGGTCCTAAGGAGGTGACACACACACTCAGTCTTGGTCTATTTGATAATGGACTGTGACTGCTCCTCGCCATGGACAGTACAGTAGCATGTGCACACACGCACACACAGTTGCACCCTATGAGCCTTGTGAGCCGTGTGCAGAGGAAACACCTAATAAAACTGATATAAGACACCCAACACACACCTGCCACTTCAAACACACACACACACACACACACACACACACACACACACACACACACCTACACACACACACCTAACCTGTTCCAGATGGAGTTGGTGGTCGGACTTCTTTCCATGACCACATGATATATAATACGTGCAGCAGCATGTCTTCATTGTGCGCGCGTGTGTGTGTGTGTGTGACAGGTCGTGTGTATGTGTAAACTGCTAATTAGTGCCAGCTTTCGTATTCTGAGCAACACCAAAACCACTGAGAGCTTCTTCACCAACAGGGACCAAATTTAATGATGTTCCAAACATCAAAAGAAACTCCAGTACATAGTCTCTCCGACTTTCCTTTCTTCCCTTCTCTCCTCTCCTTCTTTCTGTCCGTCATTTTACTCCATTAGCTTATTTATCGATGTACAGCCATGCCTGTGTCTCTTTGAGGCTGTACTTAAGCACAGCGGTGCTGTGACCTGCATCATACGCATCCAACGATAATGTACCGCCTCACATTAAGTATGTATAATACTGAACAACGTCTTAGTCAGCACGACACTAACATGATGAGCTGTCTTCGACAGGATGAACAGGATAAAGAACACTGACTCACTCACTACCTGCCTAACTTCATCACTTCTTTCAGGTTTCTAATGCTTTTAAAACCATCATCATCCTTTCGCCATCCCCTCTCTTCTCCTTCATCCTGTTTTAAAGCTGCTTCTTCACAGCCTGCAGGCTAACAAACAGAAAGCCGAGTCAACCAGTGAAGTGGTAAACAACTCGAGGTGCTGACACTTTCTTGGGCACTGGTTCCCGTCTATTACACTGTGCATTTTAAAAAGCTGAATCCTTGTTTTTTCACCCTCCTCCTCCCTCCTTTCTCTTGTACATGTGGTCATAATTAAATGGACACTGTCCTCCCTTTGTTTTTTTCTCTTCTCACGTAATCTCCTCCTTTGGTAAGGAGATTTATTCCGTCCTTCTTTCTGCCCTCTCAGAACCAGTAAAGGTTTTACGACGTTGTTCTTCCTCGGTTCTGTCTTAATGCCTCCTCTTCATTCATTAGGAAACGCCAGCTTGACAGCGCTGCCATAGACTCCTTTAGAGACGATGTGTAGTAGAGACTGCTGAGTCACACCTTCCTGTACCTTTTAACATTAATGTGCAGGAGCAGAAGCTAGACCAGTTGCTCTAGGGTAGGAAACTGAAGTGTCAGCATAACACCGTCACTTAACTGATTAACTATGCCATTTAGTGGATAATGCTAAAGGCAAACTTCGCACTTCCCATCACAGCATGTGTGTTTTCGGGGGCTGCTGTTCCAAAACGTGGCCTCACAGTAGCCTTCACCGAGATGTTTTAACTCTCTAAAATCTTTCATTAACTGCCAAAGAGACTGAGCAGAGTCTGAGACAAACACGGAAAGCAGAACAGAGGGGGAGACCGCGCGATTCAGCCAAATTATCCCCAAGCGCAGGGACCTATTGAGGCACTTAAGTTTGGAGGACATAAGTGCCATGGAGAGATCTGCCCTCCTGTTTTGTAACTGGAAGCATTTTGTTCACTTTGTACATTCCATTTATTTATAGTGTAACTGGTCAAGAGAATGACTGAGATGAAACACATTTGACCTGATTAAATTTCCCGTGAAATAATTTACCCCTAACTTCCAAAAACAAATATTCTTAGGTTAAAACAGAGGCATTAACACTCAGTCGCTTACCTGTTCCTTCCCTGTTTCAATACAGCCCTCTCTGTTGCCAGGTAACGGGGGCCAGTAGATCTATGGAGAATAACAAAAAGAGAAAGACGAACAGAAAAAGAAGAAAACGTGATGATTAACGATCTCACAACATAGAAGAAATGTCGAGAGCACTTTTATTCAGCCGTATTATAAAAATGTAATTCCAACACACGCTGTATGTGTCTCTCTTTATGCAATCAAAACATAATAATCAGCTTATGTGTCATTAACTTTGAAATATTTTCTCTGTAAATCGAACTTTATCGCAATTAGAAGCAAATTGAGCAGAGCACGTCCTCCGCACACGATGAAGGAGTTAACATTTGGCTTGTAAAACCCAAATCCTGATTGAGACATGACAGATACATTTATCATTTCTGTTAGAAAACCAGAAGCCCGAGCCAGTGGATACATAAAGGTCGGTTCACCCGAGTTACAAAAACCACATTGTGTATTTTCTTAATTCCTTCTCGTGGTGTTTAGCCAAGCAGATCATTTTGACTTCACAAGTTCTGGTTGTGGAAGGGCTTTTTTGTGATGCTTGCAGCACTGAATGAATAAATAAATAAAACAATGTCCTGTTTACTGTGGATGAACCCACTGACTCCACATTAGCTTTGAGTGGAACTACTTCCCGCTGCATGTAAAATAATGGGCTACGCTTCAAAATGGAACAGTGTTCTTTTATGTCAGTCGTGTTTTTTTTTTTTTTTTTTTTTTTAAATGTAATTTAATCGTCTTACACTTTTCTAATGCTGCTTACATAAATCTGATTTCAGCTCCACTGTGTCGGGTGAAGGTCGGAACGAGTTGACAACCCTAGTGAATTAAGCCAAACTATCAGTTTGGTTGGCAGTGTAATTATATGTTAACTGTACTGTACTATATGTTAATTATACTGAGCATTAGGTCATCGTAAACACAGAAGAACATGCTGCAAGATTGTAGTGGCAAGATGTAATACGACCGATGTGCTCAAATAATAAACCTTTTTTTCGTGTAGCTGATATGTGCTATTAGAATAACATGGATATTCCTTCATTCCTTCATCTTCTACCGCTTTATCCTCCACATGACGGCCACATGTGGCGCCAATTCCAACTGACATAGAGTGGAAGGCAAACAATCATCCACTCTCATTCTCACACCTACGTTCAATTTAGAGTGTCCAATTTGCCTAATCCCCTAATCTGCATGTTTTTGGACTGTGGGAGGAAACCGGAGAACCCGGAGAAGACCCATGCACACACGGGGAGAACATGCAAACTGCATGCAGAAAGTCCCTTGTTCTGTCTTCTTGCTGCAAAGGCAGGAGTGCTAACCAGTTTTTGTCCTGGCCATATATACTGTATGTGCAAGAGCGGAGACTGTGGAGACTCATGGCTTCAGTTTCAATCGTTTGCTTTGTGTCTAAGAAAAAAATTTTTGGATATAAACAAATTGAAAAGTTCTCCTCAGATGGACCATCCATCCAAAGTTGTAAAATGTACACAAATAAAACTTCTCACGTCTCAAGAAAGATTCTCACAGTATAGATCCAAGGTTCCGTAAATGAGGAGCGTCCCAAAGTCGCTCTCCCATTCTGTAAATTCAATAAGCTCCGGTGAGCTGAGGTGAATCTCAGACAAACATGGAATAACCTTTTGAACATGAAACAATGGAGCTAGTTTTCACAGCGCTTTCCTACAAACGAAAAATGAAATCCAACTGCCACTGAAGAGGAAAGTGTGAGTTTGTTCAGTAACTGAGCATCAGTGGCGTGTGTAATGCTGTCGTTTCATGCCGACTCCCGGGTTTCTCAGAGACAATGAGCCTTTGTCTGCATGGACCAAACGGCCTTTGTGTCAGTTCACGGGGAGAATGGAAAGCAGAGAGGAATACACATGTTCCCAACTTCCATTACTCCAGTTTATTTGTGTTTGGTGTGTATGAAGAGCATGTGTGTGTGAGTCAATGCTTCTACTGTTGCTGCAGAGTTTTTAGGAAATGGATCTGATGAAACGGCAGAAACTGATATTGAGATGATGGTTACTGAGTGAATTTTTTAGTTTAAAGCTGAAGTATATTAACTTGTGTGACTCATCGAACCCTCAATTTAATATCGGCAGAAAAACTTGAACACATGTTTGACATTGTCCATCGCAGATGTTCACGGTCAATACATCACAGTGAGTGAAACATGGTACACAGATTAAACCACGGTTGTGTTATTGTGTTGTATGAAGTCAGTTAAAAGAAAAGATAGAAACATAAATACATCCAGACAACATGTTTCCCAAAGATATTCGTGTGGAAAAAAAATGCCACGAGAATTTAATTTGGCACAAACTTTGGTGGTCAAAAGTCAGGAGTTAAGATCAGAGTGACCACAAATCGTGTTTCACAAAAATGACAAAATGATGAAGTGATTTTATACCCAAACTTTCAAAGGTCAGCTTCGCTATGACATCATAATGTTCTGCAAATACACTCTTCTGGTCATTCATCACTGTCATAATTTGGGGAAGATTGCGGCCAAATTGTGCAGAAACACAACTGTGAGGCAGTAATTCTACTGGCTTTTGTGGAAGAAATGGAAATGTGCCAAGACAAAAAAAACAAACAAGAAACAAAGCACTTATCCGGTGGATTATTTACTAATCATGTGAATTATTTGACACATGTGTTGCTTCAGGCTGGAAAATACTTAAAAATCACATTATAGTGTACATTTTCTTTTGGCAGATTCATACAGCACGGATTTCCCCCTCCTCAATTTAACGTTACCTTTCTTAAACATGTTGATACGACTGCATTATAAGAAATAACAGCAAGATGAACTTGATAATGAGAACACAAGTTTTACCTTGTTTTTGGGAGAAGGCGTTAAGCAAAAGTCTGCTCACCTAGTTAACACGTCGATAAGTCTCCGTCCCTTTACTCCCATGTCACAGTAACGGAATATGAGGCCTAAACTTCATATTTCTGTGAGGAAATCAAACCGAACTTGGACCAGTTTTACAACTATTAGTGTTTTATTTGTGGAAACTCTCAGTCATGTTTTTAGTCGACATCGCTACCTGATTTTGTGGAAGCTGGAAGCTATTTTAACAATTACTTCTTTTTTTTTTTATGTGATCCTGGACTGATATTAACGTGTAATTTCAATGCACACAGTGACCTAAGCCTGACAGTCACTGATGTACTGTGAAATCAGGTCAATTATCTGTCAGTGATCTGAATCAATGTGCTGCAATATTCCGTCCATCATCCAAGAGTCTGAACACTTCATGGCTGACCTCCACCAGGCGGCCATGTTCCTTCCTCTGTGTAACTGCCCCTTAACACTTCATCACTTCAAATGGCTGTTTAATTTCTAATCCCGCCGCCACATAATTTACGGTATGTTTGTTTGTTCGTCGGTCACTGAAGTCGTGATAGTGATTGTTTGAACTGCAACGATGTTTACTCAGAGCCTGGAATCTAGAGAGCCAGGCACATTGGTAATGTTCTTCCAAACTCAGGCTCGTTAGAGCGTTTAACTGCGCTTGTAAATAAACAAGCGCAGTGAGTGTTAAGCCAAATTCCCAGAAAGATTCAATCTTTGTTGGTCTGCCAGATTCTAAACAATGTGGAGTTTTTTGTTTACAGTATCTCTTCAGGAATGAAACTATAAGCAACTACTGAAAATGTTAGTATTGTATTGTATATAAATTCACATTTATATTTCGCTGATATCATTTATCTACAGTGAGTAGAAGAGTTGGACCGGTGTCTTCTGTAGTGCTGCTACTGTATGTACTATGGCATAGTGTTGCAACACACTGATGTAACAGATACTTTTTTTTTTTTATTTTTCATGCACAAAACCACCAGTCTCTTTCGTTTGCTCTGTGTTGTTAGGGTGATTTATGACTGGATGACGAGAAAAAAAGGTTAGAATCACCTGATTTAAATAAATTATTCAATCACTGTTAAAGCCCAAGCTCAGATAAAATATGGTCCTTGGAGAGGAGGTTTAACTTAATTTGCTTTTATCGGCATGTCACATTTTTCTGTTTTAATTTGAGGCCAGATTACGTCACACAAACTGAGCCAGAAGTAATCTCGAGAATCTTAGATTTACTGTTGGAAAACCTCATTTTCCAAAAAGAAAGGAAAACACAATAAAAAGTGAAACATTCATTTTAAATGTACTACACCAGTATTTGCTTTGCTTTTCTTCTGTGTGGGTTTAATTCAATTGTTCACTCTTCACAGATGTCATTCAGTAGGTACTGGATCCACCTTAACGTCTGGGCAGAAATAAATTGAATTGACTGACATAATGCTGTTTGACTTGTCTCTAACTAAATCCTTGTGTTAAGAATTAGAGCTTACTGACTTGTGTTTTGTATTTACTGCACTGCTGATCAGATTTATGGTGGAAAGAAAGGATGACAAACAAGTTCTCATGCCAGAGACGTTGAAATGTGTGGTGGGCAGAGTACACGCTGGGAACGACTAAGCTCCCATAATGGACACAAATTTTTCTTGTGGTTTATTACTTCATTCTGGTTATGAAAACTTTAAAAAAAATGGTGTATGTTCATTGTTTACAAATCACACAGATGCATTATAGTACTGGATAAACTGAGCAAGAGGTGAAGACATTCAACCCAAACACTGAATTGAAACCTTGTGAAACATTTCTTAGTTGAGTGCGTGAAATGTAATTGAAGTTGAATACGTCAATCTTGCAGGGATCAGCTGTGGAGCCCATGACGTTTCAACATGGTGGTTGTCATAGCAACATAGATAATGCCTTACATTATTATTTTCCTCTTTCTTTCAGCGCAGCATTCATTCTGTCTCTCCTCTCTGCAGCTTTGGTCCCATCGTTTTGTGTCCCTTCTCTCTCTGTCGCTCTCTCTTAAATTTCCTTGGCTGGGCGGCCGCCTGGTGTAGTGATACAGGCCTGTCGATAGTGCCAAATTGATAGCTTGTTCAGATGTGTTAACATAACATATGCATACTTATAATAATAGTAATAGAACCAGTGGAAAGAGAGACTCGTTAAATGATTCGACAGCGTTGCATTCACTCTACTACTGGTGTCTACGTCATACAACCCAACCCTCTTATGACCATCATTATAATCAGGCTGCCTGGATTGATTTTGATTTTATAGCTGTAGAATTGTCAAGAAATGTGTTTCTGCCCCTTTTTCCTGTGAAAGTGAAAGATAACTTTCACTTTTAATATCTGGCAGTTATTCAACCGTTTAGGAATGTGGTACTGAGAAGCTGACGTCACAAACGTGTGGCACGGGTGAATCTTGTTTGTGATTGGACGCTCATTCCACGGAAGTCTTGAGGGCTACCGTAATGTATCTGCTATTTCTCTTTCTCTGCTTTCCGGTATCCATCCATCCCTCTTCTACCGCGTTATCCTCCACATGAGGGTCGCGCGGAGTGCTGTGCCAATCTGTCCTTCCACTTGAAAGACAAGAAACTCGCTCTACCACTCAGCTACCGTTGCCCCTGCGCTGCAGACATTAAATCTCAAACAGCAGCCAGCTTCAGACTGTCAGCGAGCTTCATGTGTGATCATTAGCAGGAGAGAGAAGAGTAAGAGGAGGCTGAAGGCTGAGAGTGAAGGATGAAGAGCAACTAAATGGTTGACAAGGTGGGCGACATCTGGTTCAGTGTGTATGTTAATTCCCCTTTCAGCCATTCACTATGTGTACGTGTATTTGACCCGAGCAGAGGTATACACACGCACACGCACACTCTCTCTTAGTAAAAGTGGTGGAATTGTATTTTTTCTTCTTTTTTAAAAGTAAATTTTTTGGCTCAAAAACCTGTAATGTAAAAGGACACTGGTTACTAAATAAATTTCCTACAAATACACTAACACATGGAATGAAATCCTGTTTAATTTAAATCTCCTCATTTCCTTTATTAAAGTCATAAAAAAACAACAAATCCCTAAACCTCATAAGCTATAACTCAGGAGCATAATGACTCCCTCACGCTACAAATCACAGCAAAACTCATATCTATGTCTGTTGCACAGCATAAATTACACTAAATGTGAATTCCAATGTAATGTGAGAGGCACATTTTTCTATAATTGTAAACACGCTGTGTTTTGGTCATGTTGAATTAAATGGGGAGATCCCGTTATTTAAACAGTTGATCAATTATCATCTACTACGTATGATAAATGAAATAAATGCATGCAAGCTTTCTTTCTTTTCCTAGTTAGTTTTTCAGTGATTGAGAAAAATTAAACGTGATCGTAATTAATCTCTTGTGTTTTTCTGGCGAAGCAACAGCAAGCGCGGCTGTTACAGCGTAACCGCTGTGTTAGACACAGGCTTTAATGACAAATACATGCACAGATCAAAGGTGAAGTGGATGGAAACATGTGGTTTGATTTATGATGAGCTGCACTTTTAACAGGTGTTCTTCTACCAGTGAGGACTTGTGACTGTGCAGATGTTTTGGCAAGGCAAGTCTGATTAAAGTATATGTTTGAAAGCCACTGTTTATAGATCAAGAGCCAGAGGTGCGAACATACTAAACTACATTTTTGCTGCAGTTTTGTTTGAAAGTTGTGAATCAATGAGTTTTACAAAAGAGTCAGAGTAACTTACACCAGAAAACAGGTTCAGGAACCATTTATTCTTCTTTCTATTTAACATTTTCATCACTGTTCTCTCTGAGTAGTGACATAAAAAGAAACGGCTGCTCAGGTGGAAGCACACACGTTTCTGGTTGATTTATGACAAAGAGTGCTTTAACAGATGTTCCGCTGAGAGAGAACACTGGGGAAAACACTGTATCCTATGTCATATCTTTTCAATGACATTCTTATACATTCACTGACATTTAAAGTGAAAATACAATTACATACTGTATGTACAGTAAGAAATAGAGTTGACTATAAATCGATCAAAGTGCCTTGGTGCCACTCACCTCTCTGGACTCAGTGCTGGCAGGTCCCAGCATGAGAGAGTACAGAACGTCTTTCCCTCCCAGGAAAAGGCGGTCGCGGTACTCGTCCAGGAAGACAGCCGTGAGAGAGAGCTGCCCATGGTGACCGCTGAAGACAGATGACCGGTTAGTGGTCAGCAGGTCTGCAGAGAGAGGAGGGAAATAGAAACTCCGATGAAATATGATGAGAGAAAGAGGTGGAATGGAAACTGTAGGCATGCGGCAAGGAGACAATGATTGTGAGCCTGTCACAGCTCTTTCACTTCCAATTAGAGAAGTTAAAAGCAACTGAAATGAAAGCCTAATGATAGAAACCTTTATAAATAAGAATGGTACATTGTTATAGAGATTTGTCCTGATCCACAGTCTGAACTCATAGACTTATATTTAAGCTTCCACCAGTGTTTTAGTGATTAACTCATTTATACATCCCATCTCAAAGGTGGAAATCTATTACAGGCTTACTTTGCCACAGTGTTCACTCTCTACACCTGCCTGACTAATGTAATCTCCATGTAAGAACGTGGCCAGGAATAAATGTTCTTGTGATCTATAGTGGGAAAAACAGGCAACTTGAGTTTGGTTCACCCTAATCAACATTTTTAATCAGAGGCTTTTGTTTTCCTCGGCCAACAAACCTGCACTCACAGCAGGCTTTTGTCCTGTTTTCTATCACAACAGCTGCTATCCATTTGTGAATGTGCATGCTGGTGCTGGACCAGTGAGCATGTGTGTGCACCGTAGGTTTTCTTGGGTGTTTCGGTACGATGGCACCCTTTACATAAACTGCTTTTATTCAGTTTCAGGGTTTGGCAGGTCACAGGTCAATCTGATCACTGGCCCAACATGCAACTATAAGGCAAGGTCCACATTGGATATGTGTGTGTGCACCGTGTCTGCAGCATGGACCGCCTTTCGCCCCATGTCAGCTGGGATTGGCACCAGCGCCACCCCCGCGACCCTCATGTGGAGGATAAAGCAGTCGACGATGAATTAATGAACGTCTCGTCTATTTTTTCCCATGAGCCTGACACGTCTCACAACACCGACAGAGAAGATGATCTGTCACATACTGGATATCACAAATACAACACACAACCTGTCCTGACATTAAGCTGAGCCTTTAAGAGTATGTTTTATAATTTTCAAAGGCAAACAAATTAAAACAAAGCAAAAGATCCACAGCAGCAGCTGCAGATCAGTGACACAGACATCATGCACTGCACACGCATCCAGTGTGGCCCAAAATCCACCCTTCCCTGAAATGTACAGTAAAATGTGCTTAAGAAGTAGCAAGGCGACTTTCAATGAGACTATTTGAATCCAGAGTAATCTGAGACACACTCGGAAGCAGAAGTTACGTCTCTGCGGTGCATGACTTCACGGGATGACTTCACACATGGCACGCACCCTTGTATCAGCAGCGGTCCATCTGTACACAGCAGGTAGCACCTGGCTCTCCTCTCTGATCTGGCAGCAGCATCACAGTCAAAATGTTGATGCAACGACTACAGGGGTGCTACAGAGTGGGTTGAATTGAAGTTCAGCTCGACGTGGGGTGTCCTTCCTCTCTTTTACACCCACACTCGCTCATGTCAGGCACATATAGGTACGCACATATACCCACACAAGTTTAACCACGAGCCTGCTGCTTCTCAGACTCTCAGTCTCTCCCACAATGTCCAGATCTTCTACTTTCTCACACAGCACTTCTCCCATTTCCTCCTTTTGTTCCGTCTCTCTGTCAGTCAGTCAGTCTAGGTAATGGGATGCGGAGAGAAATATGTGTGTGAGAAGATGTCATTGGCATTCCAAACTTTCAGTGGCAGAGTCGTAGGGGGTGAATTGGCTGTCTCTCATCACTCATCTGTCACGCTTGTTATTCACACACACACACACAAGTGGTGAGAAAATAGCCTCAGTCACTTGCCACTCAGCGAGGATACGGACCAAGTGAAGCACAGGGGCCCTCTGTTTCTAGTGACACCTTGTCCATCAGTGGCGCCTCATGCACACACAGTTCATTTGTTTTTGTTTTGTCACAAATCTTCTTCCAAACCCTTGAGCTCGCACACACATGCATATATTTTTTTACTATAGATATAATAGATTTTAAATTAGTTAATCAGAACGTTTAATTCATCATTTCAGATAAATGTCTGACGCCGTCACCCCAGATGACCCTCATTACAAATGCAGTAGAGAGTAGAGAACAAACTTTTAACAGGTTAACACTGTCATATTTTCTCTCTACTGCATATGAATATTTCTCCCTAAGGGCGTCTCCACAGCAGATAAAGCAATAAACCGTGGCAAACTGGCAACTGTGTCGAACACTGTTGTCCACTGAGGCGAGAAAACCTTCACGGCTGCTAAATGTTGCAACAAAAGTCCTTTGGAGACAGAGAAAAAGGGGAATCGCTGGATAAGGAAGACGGGATATAAAACTTTTAAGCTGCAGGGACGAGTAGGGAGTGAGGTAGTTAGGAAAGAAGAAAAAAAGTGGGGAGAGAAGGGAAGGTGGCTGAAAATAATGAGTGGTAAGAGAGAGAGACAGGCAGAAAAGGCCACAAGACGGAGAGGGAAGTGATTTCCTGGTGGATTTATCGGGACTGGCAGAGGGTGAAAAAACAAACATAATGAGGTGATGAGGAGAGGAAGAGCAGTACGTTTTAGCACAGTTTAAATTAGGTCATGGCAATCTTATATACATTTTAATATCAAATTTTTCACTGTAATGTCACTATATTCATTATTGTGAATTTTTAAAACTAATATGTAAAATGTTTCTGTAAGTCTTGGTTAAAAGATGAGATGAAGTTGTGTTCAAAAATTGTTTATATGCACTAAATAGTTAAGTCCCTTCACCAGAAATGAAAGATAAGCATTCTGCACTGACACTGGCAGATACTGTAGGAGCCTCTGATCAGGGTTTTCATGTGGGTTTATCAGCAGAGCATGCGGGCGGCTCGACACGTCTTCAGCTGATTACTGTCTGTCTCCACAAGTTCAACTCTTTCCTCACAGCTATGAGGCCTGATGACCTGCAGTTGCACTGAGAGTGATGAAGACTGGCATGAAACTACTGTGTGTGTGTGTGTGTGTGTGTGTGTGTGTGTGTGTGTGTGTGTGTGTGTGTGTGTGTGTGTGTGTGTGTGTGTGTGTGTGTGTGTGTGTGTGTGTGTGTGTGTGTGTGTGTGTGTGTGTGTGTGTGTGATATCAGGTCAGGAATTAATGTTCACAGTGCACGTCTTTGTTTTGACAGCTCAGATTGCAGGAGGTGGATACTGTCCGCTAACTATCACATTTATGTAAACGATATGTGTGTGTCAAATATAAGATTGCAGGTTCTGACCTGGTAAATGACGTATGGTAGATTAGTTACAAAAATGTCTTCTTGAAGCTTCTGATAAATAAATAAAAAACGTTTAAATGTGAGCAAAAGAAACTTTAGATGTAACACTTTCAAAGCTTTAAGGATCTGCAGGCCTAGTGGTTGTGACACATAACCACTGCTCCTTCATCTCAAGTCTTGATTTTACTGATTTGATGTTTAAAGTTAGGTTGAAACTGTTGTTATGGGGTTCTACTAGAGAAAACACAGTCATGGTGTGAAGAAACCAACACTGAATGGAAATGGAGAAGAAAAATCATCTACTTTTTCCTTTGCTCTTGATCGATAGTGTGGCCACTTGAACTTAATTTTAAGTGATATTCCTGTGAATACACAGTCACATCAACACCATCATCAGAGTGTCTCAGGGCAGGTTGACAGGTCGTTTGATCACTTTACTGTGTTGTGGAAAACTATTTTAAAGATCCAGTTCCCCGAGCTTTCATCCACAAATGAGTAATTATCCATCTGATTCCCTGTGTCAGGTCCAAGGTCCTCTTTGATGTCTTCTTTTACTGTTGCATCTCATAAATCACTCACAAAAATAAAAACAAAAATGTAAGCACATAAATACACACACACACACACACACACACAGGCGAGTTAACAGCTTCCATCTGTAGCTTGTTATCGCTCCAGCAGCTCATCGGCTCACAGTGGAAACCACAGCCTCACCTCTCACCAACCTCTCCTTCTCCTGCTGTCTGTCCATCCTCACCTCTCTCTCATCTATCCATTTAACCACTCTCTCCTCTACATCATGTCCTGTCTCTTCCGTCTATACGTCTTTGACTTCCTCACCGGTGTTGTTTTTCCTCTCTTGAAGTGGCTTTTAAATCTGCCTTGCGTTTCACCCCCGTGAGTCTTCCTGTGCCTCCCCCTTTGCTTCCAAATCACTGTCCCTCATCTCGGTTTTTATGCACCTTGTGTTTTAAGACCATTTTCATGTAAGAAAATCACAGAAGACATCCAGAGGGAAATTCGACATCTGTCTCCAATGTGTCTTATTCCCGTGAAGGCAGCCACTCGACTCGGCAGCCGCGCCAAAACCAAAGCGACACGCGAGACAGCGTCTGGTTTCACTGTACGTGTCAAATCCCCAGCTATCGCATCACAACGTCTCAGCCACTACAAAGATGTGTATGTCATCATTTATTCTGAGATTTGTTTACATAGTCAGTGTTCCGCTTAGTCAGGCTGAGGCCCGCCCTGGTGTCTGTCAAATCTAAGAGTCTGACATGTGGATGTCTATTTCTCTGCTGCTGAAGAAGGATTGTTCTGATGGATCCATCAGCTGCGATCATTTAAAAACATATGGACAGATCTGTTCAGCAAAACTTTTGTCAACTGCCATTTCTACTAAGTTTGCATAATCTCTGAATGGGGTTTCCTCCTGATGTTCTTGTTTCCATCAGCAGTCCAAAGACGTGTAGTTTAGGACATCTGGGGGCTCCAAATTGAATGGAAATGTGAGTATTTGTCTCAGGGTGCACCCTGTCTCCTGCCAAAGGCATGCTGGGATAGCAGTCAGCTCCCTGCACCTGTGAACAGCACTGCAGCCCCAAACTCCCCAGTAAGCCACAAATAGTTTGTTTTAACATTGTGGATTTATGTTCCGCTATCTCAAAAGCTTTCTGCCTCCAACACTGTAGAGAACAGATGTGCAGATATCCTTGCATAAGTTGAACAAACTTAAAAAGTAAACTGTTTATAGCAAATAAGTGGGCAGCACTTCCACTACTTTTCGTTGTGGATTGCAAAGATAAAACATCAGCATCTCGCATACAGTTCCCTAAGAACAGGCAACGATACAGTGTAAAAATGTATAAGCTGATGTTTTCATGACTGCAAATACAGACAGGGACAATCATATAACAAAGCTTAAGTTAAAAAGGACCAATCTCAGGTCTGGAAGTGAGTAAAGTTCTGCAGAGAACCAGAAGAAGAAGAAGAAGATTCCCTGAGAGAGCTGCAGACATTGAAGGAGTTCAAATGTCATGCTGAACTCTCTTATGTACAAATTGAGCACAGGCAGAGTAAGCGATGTTAAAGCTGCAGACACACATGCACACACTATACTATACTGGCAGTGGAGGGGGCACATCTGAAGCCTATTAGTCCCCCTCTGATACAAAATGCATACCAGAAACGCACACACACGCACCCCTGTGAATACAATCATGAATCAATAAGACCTTGGTTTAATCACACCAACTCCCTTCTTTCTTTCTTTTTTTTACCTCACCAGCGGTCTCTGTCTCTACAAATTCTAATTTCTGATATTTTAGCCCCCGATACACAAGTACACAGGTACGCACACACACACACACACACACACACGCACACAAATAAAGACTCAGGCTCATTACACCACTGACAGACTTCCCAGGGTATCATTAGATCTGGGCTGTATATTGTTGCAGTGCACCAAGTATTTCTGGAATCTGCCGCATGCACAAAAAGTCATTTCACAGAGCGTCTCCTCTTCTCACCACTCCTCCTCCTCCTCCTATTCTCCTGGGTCTCATATTTTCCCCTCATCCTCTTTGTGATGTGTGTGTCAGGACTGGTTCTGAATCTCTTTCTGACCTAAATCTCATCCTTTGCCATTTTCAAAAAGAAAACATTTTGCGAGTAAAATCTTTGACAGTTTGTCCTAGATTTTGTTCCTGTCATTCATTTTTAATAGTGAGTATGTTGGAGAGGAACAGACTAAACTCTACACAGAGAAAGAAGTGTATTATTAACATAACACACACTGTAATTTATACTACATTTTTGTTTTTCTCCTTGCCAGCACTGCTGTGATTCTGGGTTTTAAATCTTTCGGTTGTTCAGATTTAAATATCCACAATTATTGGTGGTTTGCCATTAAATTGGATCCAGATATTTGTTTTCCTTCAAGTATGAATCCATAAGACATGACGGTCTCTTGACTTTTGCTCTGATGCTGCATGGAGGTCAAAACGTTTTGACAATCCAGTAAATCCAGTGGCGTTTGTATTAACTTTGTTAATCCACTATTTACTGCTTAAAGGTTGCTGCTGAAAGTTCTTCATAAGCAGTGTTAAGTCATAATTTTGTTTATGCAATTAGAATAGGATGACTTAATTAATTGTCTTATGCAATACAATGTTTGAGTTCCTTCATTGTACAAAGACAGAGCAAACTATTTTAAGTATTTCAGTTGTTTTTGTTTTTCCTGAGAAATTCACAATCCTTCCACCTTTAGTTTACCATAACTTCTCCAGCTTTCAGCGGCTGCTCCGGTTCTTTTGCACATTATTTCTTCAGTTTCTATTGTTGCATTCTGTCAGAGAGGAATAGTTATACTATATTATATATATATATAATTTCACATCTTTAAAGACTCCCAGATATCATTTTCCCTTTTGTTTAAACTCCCAGTCATTTGTCCCAGCAGAGATACTATAGGCTGATGACCCATGACAGAGTAAATCCCGGGATTTCCTGCCAACCTGTTACTGCTCCTCACTGCAAATGACATTTTACCCGCGCAGCTCACATTGTTATCACATTTGATCATGTGATGAAACCATGAGAAGAGAGATGAGGGCCAAAAGAGGAGTGTATATGTTGCACACATGCACACACACAGGTTTGCACAGCTATTCTTCTTAGGACACGGCTTTGACTTCCATTCATTTGGACAGCCTAATCAAAGCCTTATCCCTAACCTTATCTATAACTTATAACCCTAACTTTAACCTAATCACAACTCAAATCTAATCACAATTCAAATCTTATCCTTAAACCGAACCAGTTCCTCAGAAATTAAGTTCTGCCTAATTAGGACCAGGCTTTGGTCTCCAAAGTACATACTGTACATACATCTAATCAAATCCATGTGAGGTCCATCACAGTTTGATTTGCTTTTATTTTCTTTCAGTTACTGCCATCAGGCAGATGCTATAACTGGCCACTGACCCACTGGCCCATAAAAACCTTTCCAAAAAGTCCTTTATTCCCTCTGCAATATCAAACAGCCATCACACTGCACATGACTCTATCTGTCGTTGTTGTTCTTTTAACCGTGTTTCCTATTTTACTGTTTTTACCTTGCGAGTGTGAAAGTGTCTTGAGAGAGTTGTATTTTATTGTTGCAGCCGTGTCAAAGAAACAATCCCAGTTCTGTCACTGATTGGGACAGACAATAACGTCTATCTATCTATCTAGACTTCCTGTTACCTGATCTTTCCTGCTAGGCCAATCAAAGGACAGTGACGAGTGTTACCTCATCAACCCTCACCCTCCTCTTCCTGTCCTTCCTCCCTCCAGTCTCTCCTTTCTTCCTTCAACCCTGGCCAGTTACTTTTGTCTCCATCCATCTTTCTCTTTTGTGCACTTTCATCTTTTTTACTACCTTTTTTAATCCACTCTTCCTCCATTACTCATCCACACGCCCCCACCCCCCCACACACACACACTTTATCTCTCTAATCCAAAATGATCCATGACAAACTTCCCTTCTCTTAACTCCATCCATGTCCTTTCTGGAGGTCCCTATTTATCCCTTCACCTCAGAAATCTCTCATCCCTCCTCTTTACTTCTCCTTCATCCTCACTCCCTTCTATTTCATCACTCGCCCTGCAGTATATTTTTCCTGACACGAAAGTGCTATCCTTCACTCTCTTCTTAGACTTCACTCTTTTGTTCTAATCCTCCGCTCCCCCGACACCTCATTCAAGGCCTCAAAATCTCTTCATAATTTTCCGTTGGCTGTCATTTGTTTCAGCAAACACAGTCCAGCCAAATCTCTGCTGACCTCACACACACTTTAACTCAACGCAGCGAAGTCTAGGAATAATTCTGTGCAAGATATTCAGATTTTTTACTTTAGTTTATAGTCAGATGTAAAATTACAGACATTTTTTTCAGATTATTCCATTTAGGAATGAACAATGTGGCCAAAAGTAAACATTTTCAATCAGTTAATGGTCAATGAGCTATATTGATATATAGTTAACATCTGTGACATTACAGTGGAAGTAAATTATGTCACATATTATGTTTCTGAATTATCGCCTTGACAAAAGTCCGTTAGACGATTTTCAAATTTATAATACTTCCATTGCAAGCTAAATAAATCTAAGACAAAAGCTCCTGTTTTTAGTTACATTTAAAACTAATCTATATGTATTATGAAGCAGGTGCTCTACTCTCCAGAAAATCCGTACAGATGCATCACTTAAGTCCAGAAAGACAGCTGGCTGTTTCCATTCAACAGTTCTCTGTCTGTTAACAGCCAAACACATGCAAACACACTGGTTTCCCTCTGGTATCAATTCAGTGTGATGTTTGTGTGTTTGTCAGCTGCTGTTTAATAGACACATCAGTCCACAGTGGAGCCATTGTCCCCTCCGCGTCTTCTCAGCAACTTCATTGGAACTAATTGATTGCTGAAGAGTGTGGGCGTTTGTCTTAGTGACAGGAGGCACACAACACGTCGGTGTCTGTGTCTGTGTCTGTGTGTGTGAGACATGTAGTAGCTTCCACCCTGCACTGAAGAGGGTGCCCACCACCTCTGGCCTTTTTCTTTAACACGTTGATTTGCATCTGAGCCCAAGTGTCAAATGGCAGGACACTGCAATGACATGAGAAGACAAGAGGGGACCTTCTTTGTCCCTGCAATGATTTTAGTCAGTGTGTAATCGCTCTTTCTTTTCTTTTTCTTTTCGCCTTCCTGTGCAGTCTTGCTGTGCTCTGCAGGAATGCCCAGCTGTACTTTGTAAAATGTCCCGTAATCCTTTAATGTCTCCAGCTAAAAAAAAAAAAAAACCCACATGAGCAGAGCTGAGGATGTTTATCTATTTCACAGAAATTGTAGCGGATGAATGTCTCTTCCTCAAGCTGGAGCAGCTAAACTAATACTCAATATAAAACACTGGCGAGTTATTTGTCATTTCAACACCGCAGCTAAGCATGCGAGAGCTACACTTGGCCAACAGTGACATGGGAGACGAGGCCAAGTTCAACATTAGTCCAAGTGAAACAAAGTTTTCACAAGGTGTTATTGTGATCTTGCGGTTTGTTGAACATAATAAAAGTTTTGGGTTGACATTTACGTGCCAATAATGCCAATCCAGGGGCCACTTTCATAAAAGCCATGTGTGAGTTAGGGCACAGAAATATGTCACTCGCAAATGGCAGCATAGTCTCCCACACTATCAGGATCATACATAGGCAATAATGGCTTTGTTTTGATGAGAGAAACATGTCACAATACCCAACAAGAAAATCAGTGTATTTTGCATGTTGCATATTTGGTGAAACAGGCCTTGTGACCTCAAGTGAGTCAACAACAACGTGACTGATTGGATTGTGGTGAAGGCATTTACTGTATTTCCCCATTCAGGACAGTGACGGTGAACATACTGAGTGCATTAGTGGTTGCTGTGCCTTGGTGCGGCCTTACAGAGACACTAGTGTGGCTATCTTGTCTCGTCCACTCTTGTTTCTTATTACACTGTGACAAAGCAAAACAATAGATCAGACCATAGCAGAGGGGGCATGAGGAGGATCAAACCCCGTGAGAGTAGCAGGGAATAAAGCTGCTCTGTGTCTTCCAGTTTTCAGGGTGTGGCAGAGTGTAGAAAGTTTAGATAAATAGCTTTCAGGACTTGAACCCCCCTTGGTGAGTGTCTACTGCTGTGATTTGTAACACTCGTGTTAAAACAACTGCCATCGCTGTGGACCACTGGGATTGGATTTGGCACACACATACACACACACACACACACACACACACACACACACACACACACACACACACACAGAGTAGAAGACTACATGGTTAAAGCCACATTGTCGAGACTCCTGCCTTTTCCCTTTCCTTCTCATTTTCTTTTCTTTTTTTTAAACCAATTATCTGCACTACCATGACCTCTTCCTCTGGTATTTGCATCTCCTTTATTGTGTGTTTTTCATCTCTTCATTCACTCGCTTCCACTCTTTTTCTTTTCTTTCATGGATCCATCATTTGTTTTCTGCGCACATTCACAGGTCCTTCATTCATTACGTCGTCCTCTTTCCCTGCTGTCCCCTCCTCTCACTTTCTTTTCTGGGACATTGTCGTTGAAGGTTTCCCTCTTTTTCATGGACATTTTCCATGTCCATTCATCTTCTGTTGATTCATGCCATGCAGCATTAGGGGCAAAAGTGCAGTACTGGTACTGGTGTGCACTGACCATTTAACCCGTCATGACATGTTTTGCAGCAGAGCTTAACTGTTTAAATCCACCAGTCTATCCCAGGACTTTAAGGAACGGTGGATTGTTAGATTTATCTCTCAGATCATTCCCCCCCTCCGAGGAATTCTGAGTAATTACCAAAACACTGCCGGTGCCTCTACATGACATATGCTTAGGTGATCTTGCACCAAACACACCCCACTGTTAACCTGTTGGTAGAAGCATTTATTCTCTCAAAATGCTGAACGTACAATTGTTTTTTTGCAGTAGAATCCACTTTTGAGACTTTTGTGGGCACGTCTTACTTTACTAGCGCAATGCTGCTGCGGCGTTTCCTCCTTGCCTCCATTCGTCTTAATGTAAAAGGAAACATCATGAGATTCAAAATACTGCTCAGGTGAGAAATACACAGAGAGTCTTGTGATGATATTTCAAAGTTACGTACTACTGCTTTAAATGTTGTATAAAAAAAAAGTAAAGTAAAATCGTTCAGTGAAGTTAAGATGTTTTATGTGAAACGTCTCTTTCCATTTATTAGCGTGGTAAGCAATTTGCTAAATGGAAACTGTAAATTTGACTCCACAGACAAATCCAAGTTGTCTCTGTTACTGCCTGTACTTAAAGACTTCCATACGCTGTCTGTGGCACCCAGCCCCATGTACTGAATCTCCCAACAATCGGTTCCTTTTTTCATTAATAAAAGAGCCGCACACTGCTGTGTTTCTTACAGTATAACTCACTCAGACAGGAGGAGTAAATATGGTGTTTGTCAGGACTGTTTCCTCCCGTGGATTTCATGGGCTTGCATGCGAAAAGACATATGCTTTATATACTGTATATGATATGATATGAATTTATTTTTTGGCAATACATTATAAGCAACAAAGCACAAGACTTTTTGTGAATGTGCAACTAACAGACATAAAACACATGTGATACATAATTACACAATATGCTCCAACGCAATCACAAAGGAATTAGCTCCAAGCTTATTTTTGCATCTCCTATACAATCTGTGAGATAACCTGGAATGTCAGCAATATGATGAGGCAGCCCATGGCCAAGAGGAAAGGAATTGGAAGCAGAAGGTTGCTGGCTCAAATCCCCGGAAGGGCAAGCGTCTCCCTGAGCAAGGCACCCAACAACTAAAATCTAACTAAATAAGACAAATATTACACAAAATTTTAGTCCATGATGACCTCGCCTTTAACCCAAACCATGATTTTTCACAAGAAAAACTCTTCATGTGCCATAATCCTAACTTGGCTATGGGTCATGTATGAGAGAAAGGATCGTCTAGGTTGGGTGTACTAGTGTTTATTGTGCTTGGTTACAATTTTCATGCTACCGGCCAATGTGTGTTTTATACGAGTTCATTTTTTTATATTCTTCACACTGGAGTGAGTGGGGTGTGTCTCCACTTTGTCCCTGACTAAAACCAGTGTTTAATGACCTTACAGACACCTGTTTCTGCTTAATGTTGCTGGACTCCAGCTGCCATTATATTTAAGGTTCATTTCAAATCTGCTGTGCCAAGAAATGGCACACACCATGTAATTGTAGGGTCATTTCATTTGTTTCACAGCAGGAAACAAGTGGGGCTATTTTATCAGCATGACAGTTTTGTTTTAATTTCTGCATAAAGAAACAATCAAGGGCAGATTTTCCCATCCATTGTCATGACACTGGATCTCTCGCGCCATTAATTTTCTTATCTGGCTTTAAACTACCCTTCTTTTTCATTCTTCTTCCTCTAACATCACAGACACCTTCTCCGTCTCACACGTTTACTGTCAATTTCCGCTCCGCATGTGTCTAATTCCTCTCTGTTCTGGCCTGGCCAACATCTGTGGGCTGCCACATACGAGATGCTGTTGACGCGACACACAGGTGACACCTTAAGACACACACACATATGTCGCAGACACACACTCACAATTACTGTCACACACAGTTAACTTCAGCCACACAGACAAACAGCCACACACTTGCATGTGCAACAATGCTGTAGAGATCAAAAACACCTCCACACTGATGTGTCAGCACAAGGATATCGACAGCCAACACACACACACACACACACGCACACACACCCTCATTCAACCCTCACATCATGTGTCAAAGTGTTTCCTCCATCGTCTACATACCACACACACACTCACACAAAACCACACGCTGTAGTCTCCAAACTAAATATGGGTAATGTTCATTGAAAGGACAAAGCACTACTGTGCTGCTTATATTACACAATACTGTATATCATATTTAAGAATACAAAGTAAAATAACATTTTCCGTTTATAAGCTGAGAAATTATATATAAAAAAAAAAATACAAAACATTAAATCAAGGTTTTAGAGGGGGTTTGTATACACAGTATGAACCCTAATGGCAAAGCAGAAAAGTGAATTTTGTTATAAAATTAAACATTGGACATCTGGCTCTGCCTTTACAATATATTATGTAATATGAGTTATACACTTAGCATTAACCCACGCTCAGCACCACACTGATCAAAAAAAAGAAGCACACTTTTCCCTACAATGTTTTTCAAATAACCACAAATCAAAAATATTTAAAAGTTGTGTTCTACAAACAAATAGGATTTGATTTGATTGTTAACGGTCTTAAAATAAACTTCATCAAGAGGGATAATCAGTTGCCTAGTAACAGCTAAAAACTGAAGCTGACTGTTATAAACAGTGATGAGTGGAGCCAAAATGGCAGCACATAAGTAGCCACTTGTGCGTAGCTGTCCCTCCATCTTCACTTGAATGTTTCAATATCTCTCAACGTCTCATGATGCGTCAGCCTCTTTGAATGCATCCCCCTCATATAAGTAGATTTTACAGCCTAAAGTAATAAAGAATAACAAGTTTGACCTGGACCGGGACTGTTTCATATCACTCTGACTTTTATGAAACCTTTTAGACTATTGTTCATATACTGTTTTGAATATTGGCCTTTGAGCCCAAGGGACTGAATGTTAAGAACTTTCACAAACACTTGAAAAATAAACATATGTGAGCCATTACAAAAACACTAAAACCTCCACAACCCTTGCATGCTTCCAATATTTCTCAGAGCCGCAGCTTATATACGTGTAAAAAATCTTATCTGACAAGCCAGTTGGCTCGGGTACTAAACCCTTATGCTTCTCTCTTTTGTTTCCTCTTTTTTTTTTTCCTTCCACAAAATATTTGATGCTCAGAGGCCTGCGAGCACTTAAACTGAACAAAGGAAAAGTAGGAAAGACAAAGATTGGAAGGAACAAGCTGTTATGGAACTGTGAGGGTGCGATAGGTGCGAAAATGCAAAGAAAGATGAAAAAGAATAAAGGGACACCCTACATTCCTGCAGGTCCACAGTCTCTAACAGACTCCCTGTGACAGATTGCCCGGCTCCACCTAAGAACAACTAACACCCGTCTGAATGTGTGCATCTGGGCAACGCTGACTGAGAAAACAAACTCATTAATTCTGTAAGTGCTGAAAGCAAAAACAAACACAACACTTCTCTCTGGGAACTAATGCAATCTGATCAAAATAGGACGCTGATGTGAGTGTCTTTGCTTTCAAGTGCCCCCCGCCTTTGGTGAGACAAAGCGAATATTGTATGAGACAGAGTGTGAGTCTAAAGTCACTGCGTGTTTGTGTGTGTGAGAGAGAGAGAGAGGAACACAAATACACAGAGGAAATTCAAATGAATAAAAGAAGACTGCAGATTGAGGGGAGTTGGAAGATAAATGAAAGACATGGGGAGACGAAGAGAGAAAGACAGAGGCATGATGGGAGGTTAGTTATAGATGCTCAACAGAGAGGGCTAGGGGTCCAGTCAACCACATACATGCTTTTCCACTACATAGTACCACCATAGTACTACCATAGTAACCCACCCTTTTAGGACACTGCATTAACTCCCATTCATTTGGCAAAACAAAGCATTATCTGTAACCTAAACTATAACCATTTAATCCCTGACCCTAACCTTAACCTAACCACAATTTAAATCTTACCCCTAAACTTAATTAGGACCAGGTTTTGGTCGCACACACACAAAGACACATATACACACACAGTTTCATTAATTTCCTGGCATTAACTTTAACTACTACTGGCGTAACCCTTACCATAAAACCTTCATTTATCCTGCCTAAATTTGGTGGATAGTTTATTTTAAAATAGTTGATATTATTTAGAATAGAATAGGTTTTTAATGCCACTGTTATAAACAACAACAAATGTCTTCTAAATGTACCTCGAATTTACCCTTTATGTATCTCTAACTGCAAATCACTGCACCGTGGCTGCAAAGTCTAAACTAAACAGAATGAGAGAGGAGAGTAAAGGAGGAGAGGAAGAACTTTAATCGTTCGTAGGTAAAAATTGCCTTCTTCCTGCTTGAACTTCTACCCACTAATTGATTAAAATGAGATAATGGCAGCTTTTCCTGTTGCTAAATTACTTCTGCCTTCCCCTGAGAATACAAACACCCTCTGGGCTTCTATGGGTTATGAGGAAAAGGGAATGAAGGAACAGCCAAATAAACATGAGAAGAAAGAAAGAAAGAGAGAGTGTGAGTGTGAAATTATTAAGATTCAAGGGTGATACAAATGAACAGATAAGGAGCAATTCACCTCTGGCCAAAGAGACAAGAGAAAGACAAACTTGACTCTAGTAGTGAATTATGTTTGAGGCGCAAACGCTGGCATCACATTTGGGGTCATGTAGACAGGAAGTGGAGAACTGGTTGATCATATATGAGGGATCTTATAGGCAGAGTTCCTTCCCACACTCCTCATCTTGCTTGTAAAATGAGTTAAGTTAAGTGAGTTTTTTGAATGCCAAATAATTGAAAAAGCTTTTTAATACGGTGCTGTTTATTGCTCTGTGCCAAAGTGAAAATGTGGGAGCTTGAAAAGAAGCTTTTAACGAGTGAGTCAATAACTTATGCTCTGCTTCTTCCTCCTCTTGTGTTTGCCCAGGGCATGACTTTGTTTGCTCAGAAATACACGTCCCCTCCACTCTGCCTCTGCTCCTTAATTGTGACGCAAGGTTTCCAAAACTTTTACCTCTTTGACACTGAAAACGTCCCCCAGCAAACCCAGACAATTTCCTGAAATCAGTTCCCTTCAGAATTGTTAGTTAAGATCCAATACATTTTATGGAATTATCAGACTTACTGAAGTGGAAAACTACAAAATGAAATCAGGATAGACAGGATAAAATACTAGCTTTGTCACATTGAATTGATAAAAGGCCACAGGGTTGATCAAACAAATACATTCATACATATCCACATATCTTATGTTATAAGCTGATATTTTGGCCTGAAAAAAGCTCTCACAGCGTGTTCAGATGGAACGAGTCAATTTCCCACAGGATTTTTTATTTCCTTATGCATAAGTGAAATTTTTTGTTATACAGCTAATGCGAGAGGAAAGGTCAAAAGTCTCCCTGAAAACATCAAGTTCAATCCTCTATGGAGCAAACTGATGTGACGTGACCCAAAATATATCAGCAAGTCAGACAAAGAGACTGTCGACACATTAACATTCCCATCCTACACCCTGTCACCAGATGGGCTAAAACAAATATGAAGCTTAAAAACAGTTCTTCACTAAATGTACTGGAAAACCAAAAAAATCTCTTATCTTTCTGTGGCTGTTTATTATTTCCCATGTAGCTTTAAAATCCCTTTCTATTTGTACACTCAGATTTCTTTATCAGTCTCTCTCTATCTCTTCCCCGGGGCAGCATTTCCAGTCAAGGCAACAGGAAGAACAGTGAGCTCAGACTGTGACTTTTCTCCTGAAAACACGTAGAACAGGAGGAAATCCTGTGTGATATCTATCGCTGATGATGATTGCAGACCCGAGAAATGAAACAATGAGAGCACGGCTTCAACAGCACTTTGACACACAAGTGCAGAGTTCTTCGCTGACTAATTATCACTAACCTGAGTGACTCATGGCCAGCAGCAGGGTTTAGAATAGAGAGGAGGAGAGGGAGCATGTACAGGCCAAACAGACATGTTATGATATGGCAGATAAGATATTGTTACATTTCAAGTTGTGAGCAACGCGTCTATAACTAAATACAAAGCTAAAAATTCAGTGTAATTATCCACAGAATTAACCTTTTATTGAGAGGAATGAAAGGTCATTATCAAGGTTCAGAGAATTACATCCAAACTGCTCAAGACAACAAGAATTATTAGTTGTGTAACATCCTAGATAGAAAAGGTTTTTTTTAAAAAACGACACAAACACAATAAATGCCTCTTGCTGAGAGATGAAGCTCCGCCAGAATCTGCTCTGGCAGCGCACACACTGACTGCACTGCAAAGCTCCTTCAACCTGATAAGCAAATTCTGCTAAAGCACATCAATCCCCCAATAACAGTAGCCAAAACGTCCACCCGAGACCACAGAGGAGAGAATATATGAGGAAAAAAACTCACATAAAAAGATAGATAGATAGATTACCTTTATAAGACAGTCTCAGCCGAGGTACATTTAACTTGCTCGCTGAGACGGAGGCGACGAGGAGCGCAAGGATCGTGAAATGAGTAAATTCCTTCATTCTGTTAAATAATGAATTATTCTGCTTCAAGTGATACTAATGATAACTTCAAAATGTGTCGCTAACAGTCAAACACATTATTCCAGGGCAATATAGCGGGGGAAGTGCAGGTACTCTCTTCTCACTGTGCCAGTGTTTTCAGGTAGTTCCCCTGTGCGTAAAAGTGTCTCCAACCGATGTTCGCTCCACGGAGCGACTGCCGCTCTGATGAGCTGCTTAAATGAGGCTGAAGCTCCTGCTCTGTTCCACTAGCAGCTGCCCAGCACGAGTCTGTGTCAGCGAGAGAGAGAGAGACAGAGAGAGAGAGAGAGAGAGACCACGCCTTTACAGCGGAGAGCGCGCGCCTCCAATGACCTGTTCGTCCTTTACGCACGGCAGCAGCCGCTCAACAAACAACGCGCTGTTGGAGACGCGCTCTCACACATGAGTTATTTCCCCATATCAAAATCATCTGGAAGTACCGTGTATTTAGCAACAATAAATGCTGCTTTGAGAAACTTTTATGGAGACCACATTAAAGTTCAGCTCCTCACGAAACTCTGAACAAGGAACAGACCCCGAAAAGACACAGCAGCAGGGGCGTGCACAGACAGTGTGGGGGGCAGGTGCTCCACTGAAAGTTGATTTTCGTTTTGGGTTAGAGAAGCTTGCTAGCAAAGTTTCAACAGCAGAAAATGAATCAACAAAACCCAAAAACATGCGTCTCCCCCCCTGTCAGCTGTGAGTCCTGGACATACTTGGCCTTTCTTAACCCCCAGGACGCCACTGGGACGTGCTCAGTACTTTAATTAAGTTGCGGGCTACCTTCTTCACACCCCCCCTCCCATGTGCGTCTATTCACAAGCAAATCTTTACGTGAACCCAGGGTCACGAAAGGGTGAGAGCAAGACATTTAAGGTGTCAGGGCAACTTTTGGGAACACTTGTTTGCAGCAGGAAAGAGGCTCTCATACATGTTTCAAAAAAGGCTCAGCAGCAAGGAGGAGGGAGGTGTTGTGGGAATGCTGGGTGCTTGAGATGAGAGTGTGTCGTGTAGCTGTGCTGAGGGCCTTTTGTCTTCTTAAGCTCTGCTCATTCACGTGTTGAGAACCTTTCATGTTCTGGCAGATCAGCAGGGTCAATCCTGTGCTCACAACAACATCACTTTTTCCACTGCTTAGCATTTGTCATAGCCCAAAGTTAGAAAGCCTCACTTTATTAATAGTATATTGCAATAGATTTGATTTATTATTCGACACATATTTGCATACTGTTAACCTCAATAAAGCATAGTTATCACGTGTCCTGTTTATGGATAAACACTCACCAGATACTTAATTTGGTACACCGACTCAACTGCTTGTTAACACAAATATTTCATCAGCAAGTTACATTTGGAATTTATGTATGTAGACGTGGTCAGGACGACCTGCTGAGGTTCAAACTGAGGATGAGGAAGAAAGGTGATTTAAGTGAATTTAAACATGGTGTAGTTGTTGTCACCAGACGGGTTGGTTTGAGTTGATTTAGCGGTATTTTCACACAGAGCTGAACAGATATGGTCCAAAAGTGAGAACATATCCAGTGATAGAATGGCAACAGTAACTCATAACTGCTCAGAGTCATTACAACCAGTGTATGCAGAAGACAATCTCTGAATGCACTAGGGCTGCAATTTACAATTATTTTCAGAATCAATTAATCTGTTGATTCATTTCTTAATTAATGGAATAATCATTCGGTCCATAAAATGTCAGAAAATGGTGATCAGTGTTTCCCAAACCTGGGAAGGATGTTCTCAAATGCCACGTTTTTATCCACAAAACAGAATTATCCAGTTTCAGTGATTTATTTGTGATAAGGAGCAAAGACAACAGAGAATATTCACATTTAAGAAGTATTAAAGTATTAAGTATTAAATCAGAAAGCTTGTTTTAATTCCTTAAAAAAAACACTCAAACCAATTAATATACCTAATAAAGTGACTAGTGAGAGGGATTCCTCCTCTGTGGCGCTTCCTGAGGTATTTCATCACACTGTGTGAGAGTCTGAGGATAGAGGTGTCCCTTGCTACAGACTACAGTAAAGCCCTTTTAGGCAAACTGTGTTGGACCATATAAATAAAATTGACTTGACTTCACCATATAATGAACATGATCATATTTCCAGATAAGGCAAATGCAACAAATACTTTGAAAATAAAACATAATGAATCACACCGTGACTTGTAAGCAATGGTCTATCACAATTCTCTTATCAGTGTTTTCTGAAAACAAAAGGAAAAAAGAGTGTACAGAGCTTGAATCATTAATTCAGCACAAAGAACACGGTAAAATCACTGTGGACTACAGTGATGACAACACATAGCCTCCATTTCCTTTTGGTGGTACTCTGCTACTCAAAATAACAGCAGGTTTTAAGTAACTGCTGAAGTTTGGTGATTGAATAAATGTGCTGCTGTTTGTCTTCAAACACGTTTTTCTTTTTGTGTGTGTGGATCTTTTCAATGACAAACATGTTTAAAAAATGTTTTTCCATTTTAGATGTCAGGGTTTCAACATGTGCTGTTGCCTAAAACTCAGAAGTATTACTGTATGGTTTCATCAGGCAAAAATGTAATGTATAACGTTGCCTGGAGGCCAGAGGCTGTGATTATTTACAGTATATGTTGTTTGTCATTGATGTGGCATTTATTTACTTTGGAAAGGCTGTTTTAACTTATATTGAACCAGACCTATAATTTAGATCCCTGTTAATATTCATCACAATCATTAGGAAAGAATTTAGTTTATTCTAAATGAAACAGCTCTGTTTATATGTTGATTAAGCGCGCATAAACTAAAACAAATGTTTCTGTTATTTGCACAGTGGATGTTTACTTTGTGTCTAAACAGTTTTGCTCAATAATTTGAACCATCATAAAATGTGCAATCAGTATACACACACATGTCACTCATAGCAAAACAAAATATATTCTAATTTAGGTTTAATGGGAATGTGTGGTTATAGGCTTATTTATCGTTCCCACTGGTAAAACGTATCAAGGTTGAAATTACAAGGACAAGACAACAAGATTTTGCAAATTAGTGACAACTGCTGATTGAAGTCGCTGTGAAAAGCACTCAGGTGGCTGATGATTGCACGACATTTGTCCAAACAGATGTGGGAAACTAACAGAAGAGGAGGCCACGGGCTGAGTGAGTGTTCAAGTGCTGAAATCGTTCATTTGTAAAACAGGCGCTAGCTTGTGATTGTGTGTTCCCTGTGTTTGATAAAAAAAAAAAAGAACCAGTTACTGGAAATGCCTCTTTAACCACAGGATAGAGGAACAAGAGAAGCGGAGCTGATTAATCTAAGTAAATTCATTTTTTACTTTGCTTAACTTTCCCTTCTGTCATTTTCTCTGTAAATCCCCCAGTGTCATTTCCAATCATAGACAACAACAATAATATGAGATTCAAACATGGTACTGACAAAAAAAAAAAAAAAAAAAACACACATGTGTGTGTCTCATTCTTGTAATCCCAACTTTGGAACAATATAATTTACCCTAAATGAAGCAGACTACGTTCCAGAATCTCTCTTTAAAGAATTGTGGTCCGTTGTCTGATTGAATTGTACAGTCTGAGTGAAGGACCTTCTTTTTCGTCTTACAAAATCCTCCAGGGGCTGAGTTGTTCCTAAAGCTGTCAGTGGAGATGAAACGTTAGACCACTTACCAGCATCTTGACATTGCGTCACTTTGACGAATCAGACTGTTGCTCCTTGAGTGGTGATTGGGGATGGCGGGGCAGAAGTTCATGAATTCACAATGTGGGCGGTCGTGCAGAAGTGGTGGATGCAGAACGATTTTTGAGGAATAAGACGAGGAGACAGCTGGTGTGCTTGTGCGTGTGACTGACGGCTCATAAATGTTTTATCCTTCTTGGCCAAGAGAGTAGGAACACAGATAATGGAGTTGACATGAGTGGGGACACAGTGAAGGACAAAGTCAGAGAGAACGAGAGAGGCTGGTGGCAGAGGGACATCAACATGATGACCAAGAGTCACAAAGCGAACCGTCGGTGCAAACCTCATGTGCTGTTGTAGAGTGGTAACCAGTATACAGTGGAAACTCTGTGGCATGTACAAATAAACACATGTCAATGCTAACGGTGAATCATGCTATGGCTGCATCCATACTAGTGCTTTTTTTTTCAGACAGAGGCAATCTGTGTTGAGACGAGCATTTCAGCCGAGGTGGGGGACTCGAGACTTTAGTCACAAATTTGAGGACTTGAGAGTTGCTTGACTAACGTTGGTAAAAAAAAAGACCCGACTTGACTTAGACTTGAGGGAGATAAATCGAAATGACTTGACTTGCAGTATAGAATATTTACATTTTCTCAACTATTGAGGCGTTAACGTTACACTTTGTTCTTGAAACACAGAAAACATTGGGTGTCTGCTTTTTGCGGCCTTGCGTGCAAACCTGGCAACCAAGCGACACTAACACCACGATGGGAAATTCCATTAGGCACCAAAAAATCCCACATAGGAAGGATTCAGGAAGTCAGTCTCGGTGGGTCACCAGCTGGTTATGATAAGTGCTCAAAACAAGAGCTGCAACTAACGATTATTTTCATAATCGATCCATCTGTCCATTATTTTCTCAATTAATCGTTTGGTCCATAAAATATCAGAAAAACTTTAAAAATGTTAATCGGTGTTTTGTCAAACCTGGAAATGATGATGTTCTCAAATGTCTTGTTTTGTCCACAAACCAAAATGATTAACTTTGAATAATTTTTTTGTTATCCAGAGCAAAGAAATGAAGAAAATACTTACATTTAAGAAGCTTAAACAATTGGAAATATTGTTTTAATCACGAAAAAAGCTTCAAACCGACTAATCAATTATCAAAATAGTTGTCAATTAATTTAGTAATCCATTAATATTATGTATATATATATATATATTGTTTATAAAATATACATACATATATATTTATTTATCTTCATTTTATTGATGGTAATTATATATTATATATAGATAATTACCATCAATAAAATGAAGATAAATAAATATATATGTATGTATATTTTATAAACAATTCATATGCATGGGACCATGAAGCAGTCCTAACATTGTAGTGAAATGAGTAATACAGTGTTTATGTTGCAGATAAAACATAACCAGTTCAAAATAACATGTCTTTGTGAGCATATTAAAATGTGGTATATGTGGGAAATCATCTTCATCTTTTATATTCATATGACTTGACTTGTAACTTGAACTTAAAGCTGGCACTGAGACTTCCTCCCGTCTCTGCATTTCAGTTCAGTATCACAAGTAACACACACACATGCACACACTCCTCTCTCTCTCACTGGAGCACTTACTCAAGCTTGTGCATTAAAAAAAAAATCATAATAAATACCGTATAATATATAATAAGTTATACGATTGTAGCACAAATAAACATCGCTTTGTTTGTTTGTTTGCATCACTCTATTTTGTATTAAGGTCAAAGAAAACAAAGCAACAAAAAAAGTCACTGATTAATTCTGGGACGTGTGATCATTGAGCTGGGGCGTCGTCGTGTGTGGGCTTCTCCATCTTGGGCCCGCCCACTTGTACAACTAATAAAACAGATGTTATTAACTTGAGACGAGAGTGTTCAGAAAACAACGTCATGATGGAAATTCCTTCCAGACCTGATTGTCTATGAAGCTTTGACAGATCAGACAATGTCTGTTGAGACAAGCTGATGGGCAAATATCTCTCTCTCTCTCTCTCTCTCTCTCTCTCTCTCTCTCTCTCTCTCTCTCTCTCTCTCTCTCTCTCTCTCTCTCTCTCTCTCATTAACCAAGCTCTCCTATTACTGAATATCTCTCTCTACCTCCTCCCTTCAATCAGCATAGAATGATGATGTCAGATCACTCAAAGAAGACGGCGTTTTCAGCAATATTCCCACATGTTCCATTTCTATAATACAAACTTCCCTGATAAATAATGAGCTCGGTCAACATTTCACTGTTCAAGAACAACAGTGTTCTCGTGAGTGAGATGTGCGTGTCACCTTCCACATTTAGAAGTCGTCTCTTTCTTAGCAACACCACACACAACATACACCGTCAAAGATCAGCAAACAATGTTGTGCAATTAAATAATCCAGCCAAAATTGAAGTTGTGATGACGTGCCTGCCATTGAGATGTTTTATTAATCATTTTTCATGCCTTTCGTTGACTTTGGGCCAAACAGCATTTGAAACACTTCCAAACACACATTCCCCAACATTCTCTTGAGCCAGATGCTGTTAAAAAAAAAGAGAAGCTTTTCAAACACAGGCATTTTGATTCGTCATGATATGAAAAAAAAAATTGGTTTCAACTTTAACACCGGCTCCTTTCTATTTGGGAGTAACAGGAACCACTATAAATACCAGGACCTTAAAAAGCTATTATTCATTTTATTATTTAAACCTGTGCCTTTCCTACACTGACATGTCAATAACCTGAAGGTTTAGAAGCTGTTTTGTTTCTACAGTGCAATAAAACCTCTGAAATATATATTTATAAATCCGTCACACCACACCAGTGCCAGCTTTAATTAGTACAAGAAAGACTATGTTATTACTGAGTAAAATGGAGGCTTTCGCTCCATGCATATTTGTTTTTTTTGTCGCAAACTCATTTCTGAGAGGAACATTTTGTTAGATTTCCAAACCAAGGTCACACACTGTTAGGCTTTACTTCAGGTTTCACGACTGATTTTACCAATTTATTTGCAACTTTTGAACGAGGCGCTACAGCTGCTGCCTCACTGAGATGGACAGGGCACTGACTGATGTTCTACATGACCTTACATCCATTTGTCTATCTTAGACAGGGGTGTTTCAAGAGACTTTGGAGGCCCTGGGCAAAACAGACTAAATCAACAACCAACCCATTTTTTTTGCTGCTGTGTAATAAACCTGAGCTTTTGGCCTCAGTAGTGAGTTTCTGATCATGGTGCCTTTGCAGTCTCCTTAAATGGGTTCTAACTAAATTGTAATTGCTCTCGCCCTCAGGGGCCTCCTTTTGATTCGGGGCCCCAATTGCCGGTCTTACCCTCCCTGTTGCAACGCTCACACTAATGCCTCCGCTGAGGAGATTATGTTTTCATCTGCATTTGTCTGTTTGTGAGCAACATAACTCAAAAAAAATAAGAATGGATTTTAGTGAAATGGAGTTTATGGCCCAAGTGAGAAACTATGATCGGGTCTTGGTAGTGATCGGGACAAAGGTTTGCACTCTCTTGAGTGCTAACTCCAGTTGGTTTTTATTTTACATGCATAAGAGATTGCCACTGCGCAGTTGTTGCGTACAGTCCACACAGACTCATACGTTATGGGTTCTCACATTAGAGCTGCACAATATGGTCATTTTGACAGATATGTGCAATTGTGAGACGATTCATAATTGGTACGACTGATCATTTTTACATCTCGACTGTAATTTTCATGGAACACATTCAAAACAGTGATGATGATGATTTAAATGTTTTGTAGGACAGTTCATTTGTACCATGATGCTCTTTTGTCACACATTTTTATCTTCATCAAACTTGTTGCAGTGTCTTGCAATTTGGATACTGTGCAAAATTGATGTCATGTGGAAAGTATGAGCGGGGCCTAAGTGGAGCGTTGTTGCTTATAATCCACTGATGTCTTGAGCAGAGTTTGTGCTGATAGCACTTTAAAACCTCAGTTACTTGTGTTCTGTTTCAGTTTTGGCCAAAGAGAATTGTTCCTCCAGTGAGCCAGCGACAGTGAGACCAGGGTGGACAGCTCTTTGGAAGTGCTGAGGCGAGAAAGGTAACAAGCCAACAGTGATTACATTTTAATATTCGACCAGAGTTTATGTTACCCATGCACAATGGTATGTGTAGGTAAAATTACACACCAAGGACCAAAAGGCTTCCATCCGTTATTTCCTCAGTGGATTATGTTGCTCTTCAATTACTTTATATGCTGTGAGGGATGGATCATAAAATTTAAGAAATCCCAACACAAACGCAGCTGCAGTCATTCTTTCCTCTGTCTTCCAAGCTAGCGATTTTTGACAAGAAAACTTAACCCTGTTTCAGAAAGAGGTGAGAGCTGTGGCTTTCGCTTTAATGATGCAACTATAACCAGGATCAATCTTTGCACAACAGATGACTGGAACTTGTTTTAGCTGTGCCCACATCTGACCACATGAGATCCGATCTGGCTTCACATGTCTCGTATTCAACAGCACATTGACATCATGTCGATTGATCTTAACAAGTCCGACTGTACAGATGTGTTTGTGAGTGTTTGTGCGTCCGTGTGCAAGTGACGGGTAGAATTGAGGAATCGGAAGGAGCCGAGTGCGTTGAATCTCTGCTCCAGCTGCTGTAACATGAAACAAGATTTTAACCAGATGAGAAGAAATCATGTGGTGATCAGCGTTAGCGCTGAGGCGGTGGCGGCTTTAATGCATCCTGAGAACGATTTCCTTTTGCTCAGGAATGTGACCACATGCGTCCTCAAACCACCTCCATATGTGGTTGTTGTGATCGGATCTGTAGAAAGAAGCATTGTGTTTTCGGATCATTGTGCAGGTCTGAACTCTGCCTGTGTTTTGATCAATATCAATCCAGAGTGAAATATCTGTAAGCTCTTTTCTGGTCTGAGGGGATCCTCTTTTGGTTTATGAGAAAACAACAACAAAACAATGATATATTGTGAGGACATCTTTTCTTTCTCTTAGCTCTGCTCCTTAAAATACATTTATTTCTTGTGTGAAAATGTCTGAAGCTGAATGTTAGCATAAATAATAAAAAAAGTAAAGATTTAAAGACAGAGGTGGAAAGGGCAGAGAATTGTATACACAGATAATATGAGGAAGGATGGAACAGAAGGAGACGTTTGGTGAATTTCTACATCGAAAACATTTTTCACAGTGCGTGTCTTTTTCTGGCTGATTTATTTAAGTTGAAGAGGGGGAGGAATGTGACAGCGGAAAGAAACAGCAGAGGGGTGACCTGATGGTGTCCAGTTCAACTCCTGCATCTCATTCCCATCATCTCTGCCTACATTTCCTTTGTCTCTCAAATGACCAAACACTGGACTTCAATATGACGGATACATTTTATTATCATGTCATAAATAAAGAATATGCCCAGCCCAAACGGTTTACAAGACGCCATTATTTAGACATACAGACCAACAACCAAAAAACATTGAACAAATACAGAAATTCAGGCTTCACACTCAAGGTAGCAAACTTATTTACATGTAACTTAAAGAATACAGGACATAATACAGGAGAAAGTGTGATTTAATAAAGAGAGGGACAACAGAGAGGAAGGAATACACAGAGAGGAAAACATATGAGGAGAGAGTGAAATAGAGACAGAGTGGAAAGAAGGAAGGTGAGAGAAAGAAATGATTTCAGAATGAGAATCTATAAGAAAGAAAAGAAAGGTGTCGGGCAATGAAAATGAGAGTGAGTGAGGAAAGAGAACGGTGGTAATGTTGGAAAAGAGGTGAAGTTAATGGGCTGAGGACAAAGGATGAGACGTGAGGGAATAAGTCAAGTGAGGAAACAGAGGAGAAGGAAAGAAAACAAGAGGACAGAGGACAAGAAGGAAAGGGAGAGACATTTGGTCTTAAATCCATGTGGACTTCTGCACTCAGTATTTTTGTGGGAGTCTTTTGCAAGTGAACACAGACACACACACATACATGCACCATGTTGTTGCCTTAAGGACTTCTTTGTGCCCCAACTCTTAATTTAGACTGATTAGAGCTTGACCTTAGCAGTGAACTTTGTATCTGATGCACACACACACACACACACACATGTTTGCTATTCTTGTTACGACACTGCATTGACTTCCATTCATTTGCACAGCCTAAACAATGTGTTCACCCAAACCTTAACCATAACCAGTTAATGTCTAACCCTAACTTTAATCGAACCTAACCTAATCAAATCTTAGCCCTAAACGTAATCAGATCCCCAGATATTAGGATTTGGTCTCCATGAGGACTACCGGTCCTGATAAGATCAGTGTTTATGCCCTAAAGGTCAAGTACACACACACACACACATACAGGACTCCTGCATGTCCTCATTAAGCTGTGACCCTGCCACTGACCACTGGACACTAAACACTCCCAGAGCAGGATGTGACTGACAGGCAGCAGGAACCACATGGGGACTTCCACGGTGCTGAAATAAAGATCAAGCCTAAGCTGCATGAGGAAGTCATTTAAAGGTCCTTCTGCTTAAACTGTGGCATATTTCAAATGACTTTACAGCAGGAGGGAGGATTCAGACGTTTTCAACTTCAATGACATGTTGACCTTTAATGCTCCTACAAAACGTTTGCTGGCATAAAATGAATGCTGCTGTCGCGACTGTCATCCGCACAGTTTCATCCTCACTGTAGTTTCATTTGAATTTGAATGACAGCAATAATACACATTTGTTTTGTCTTCATTTTGCTGTAACGTGGGCTTGAACCTTCAGATTTTAGTTCTGTTATATCTCAAAGAAAAGAAAATAAGTTCATAACATACAAATCGTGAAAAAAAATATGATTTACTTGCATATCTTTCCCACTCTAAAATCCATTTTTTCTGGAGAGTGTGAATGTGAATGAGGTCATTTTCATACAGATGTTGCCACCACAGAAAGTTTCCATATGTGTGTTGTGTGACTTCATGTCTGCAAGTGAATGTAAAGGAATAACTCGTCGGATGTGTTATAAGGTTATTTACTCCATTAGATTTGCATTTATGATTGATTTCATTCTCATTTGCATCTGTTTTTAAAACTTAAATATGATTTAAAAGATACAGTATGTTGATCTGAACTCTCCTTTGTTTTCAGATAACATCTCTCTTTAATTTATAATTCACTGCAGTTTTTTTTTTCCCAGAATCCAACTGGTTTTGTGTCCTGCGGTAGAAGGAACAAAGCCAAAGTCGAGAAAGAAGAAGATCTTCTTTCTCGATTTACTGCCAAACACCTGCACATGCACATAAACACTCAAACATACATTATATCTCCCACCCATAACACAAGTCCTACGAGTCCCACCTTATTTTTAATGGATTCCACTCCGCACAAACATTTTCTTACCATCATAAAGTGGAAACTTGGCTCCTTAAGAAGATGCAATCACAGGAATGAATGCACAGACATGCACAACCAGATACAGCTTCATCCTGGGTTTAATCCCAGTTGAGTAACCTCTCATGTCTTCACCTTCCTCCCCCACATCTAAATCATCCACCTTTCTCCCTTCTTCTCTCCCGTCTGTGACCTCTCAGTTGGTTTCCAGTGGAATCCATAAAGCAGCCGAGGAGGAGAAAAACTACCAGTGACAACCTTATCAACAGTCTTTATAGTTTGATGGGAGCTGAGTTCCTGTACCTCGCATTCCTTAACACATGAATTTGAAATTCATACTCATTTAAGTGCAGTATGCATTGTGGTTGACGGTGATTTAGAACTCAGTTGAGTCATAGGAATTCCATGTCCGTAGTTTTATGTTAAAAACAACCTAAGTGGTCGTCACATGTAGAATTTGACATCACAAGACTCTAAATCTTGTGTCTAAGAATCTAAGTTTGTCTACTGGTCATTATTAGTGGTTGTTTCGCCCATTAACAGGTGCATTATCATGCTTTTCTTCCATTCTAATCAAAGTTACTCACACAGCACATGCAAGTGACAGTTTGCTGCATATACACATAAGAAACACCTTTATTCGCTGTATATTTAAAAGAAATGAAACTATGGGTCATAAGCAGGAATTACCACTCATATGTATGTGTTTTAAATAGACGCCCTCCACTAGTATATAAATAACAGCAACCTGGTACCTTGGGTGTGTCACCATCAAGTGAAGTTTTGCTTGTAGTTTTTTCAGCACAGTTGCCTCACACACTCACACACACACACACACACATAGTCCTCCTTCTCCACTTTGACAGTAATGATGGATATCTTCAAGGATAGAGGGAATCAACAAATAAACATCTGGCACCGTGATCTATGGGTCAAGAGGTTAGACCATGGCCAATGTCTGTGTGTGTGTGTGTGTGTGTGTGTGTGTGTGTGTGTGTGTGTGTGTTAATGACTCCATCATACTGATCAGACACATTACGGGATTATGACCTCCAGCTCAAGGTCTTGACCTTGGCATGCTGTAGGACTCACCCCACAATCATCACTTTGTCCTCGCAGAGTGGACACACGACCAGACTGTTTATTTTAATTTGATGATTATTGTTTGTTTTTTTTGCTTCGGTAGATGTAAACAGTGATAGGAGGCCAGAGAGCGCCACTGGGAGACGGTGTGTCTGTCTGTGGAGTGTGGATGCCTT
Organism: Solea solea; assembly: GCF_958295425.1. Lineage (NCBI taxonomy): Eukaryota > Metazoa > Chordata > Actinopteri > Pleuronectiformes > Soleidae > Solea > Solea solea. Next base: position 16,606,674 of record NC_081144.1, on the reverse strand, counting down.
GCATTGTGGATGGTGAGTGATGTGCTGTGAGGTACATTTTTAGCTCAAGAGAAGAAGACGTGGTCAGTCATGGCGTGTGGAGCTGAAGGTGTTTCTGGAAGGTCAGGACTGATAGTGAAATTAAGTATGGCACTATGCAGTTATTATGATTAAGAATATTATAAGATTGGAGTTTAGAGAATACATCATATCATCCTCAAGGGAAGTACAGTATTGATAAACGGGTGGAGTAATACACAGATACAACTTAATCTACGGCATGATTTTGACTGCAAGCTCTGCTGCAGACAACACACACAATCTGCTCTCCTCTCATAATTTAACAATCCCTAAGGATTATTATTAGAAAAATAATGAAAAAGTTAACTGAAACACAAGACACAATAAAAAGAATTAACATGTAGAGTCCCGTGTTTAAAGAAAACATCATGGTGATTCACTGTTTGTATTCATTAGCACAGATTAAAGAGGTAAAAATGACTGCATTTCAGTAATTAGTTGTTAAAGTCTTAGTTTTATACAGCTATACATATATATATATAGATATATATAGATATAATTATTTTACAGTCACACATGGAGATTTTCACCATCAGATGAGAAATAGCAATTTCTTTCTTATTAAATAATATTTCACTTTTTTTTCAGTGCTTGTGCGTTTATATAATTTTTTTAAAACTGTGAGCTACTGGCACTTAGTTCTGTTGTTAATGGGCAGTGATGTCACCTGTTTGCCTTTGGTGTATTTTAGTCTGGAAGTTACATTTCCAAAACTAACAACTTAAGTGGACTGACTGAAATAATATTTTTCCGGGTTGCATATCACATTTTTCAATCCTAAACTTGCAAGCAGTGAACACACACACACACACACGCACACTCACACACACACGCAGACACAACACACAGCACAGCCAGAGTTTCCTGGGCCAACAAAATCAAACTATTGACAAAAAAAAACATTCAATTTAGATTACACTTTTCACTTTCAATTAAATATAAAAATAGGAGCCAAATCTGTAACGTTTCCTGTCATATACATACATTTTGCCTTGAATCTGATAAACACCAGCCTCCCTCCTGCTGCGGTTACACTCCACACTTTAGAGGTGGGCCGTGTAATTTACCATAACCCTTGCTGCGTAATGCTTTTCAAAACTATGACACAAGAAAAACAAGGTGCTACCTTTTAGATTTATGACACACTGAATTTCTCTCTCTTATATTCGTCAGTCCATCAGTGTCAGGACTGAACAACATTTTCACCAGGGGCATAAAACAACTTAATCCATGTTTAATGTGTAAATTTATATATATACATTTTTTTTAAGTGAAAATATTGTCTAGTTTCTACCACAGGCATTACATAATAATAATACTATAGTATAATCATTTTAATCACATGAGTCTCTCCGTGTGAAACAATGTTTTTAAAAGACATGTTATAAGATAAAGAAAACTGACATATTTTCCTTATCTGTCCTATCATGTTTCTCCCCCTCAGAGACATTGTAGTTTGAGGAGCAACTTTTTAATTTGTCAAATTATATTAAAATTGTAATATTTCGATACAAACAGAAACGTAAAAAAAAGAGTGTCTCAGACATACATAAATTAAAACGCGTGCAAAAGTATCCCTGACTCTGTATACACAATGTTTTAAACCACATGTGGATTTACTGATGCAAATATCACATTGAACTAGAAATAGATAAAACATGTTGCCCCAGATAAATGTGCAGGTTTGTCCTGTGGTTAGCACGATATAAAAGAAAGAGCAGAGCATTAAACAGCAGTAAAAGTCCAAATGCTCCACAGACTCATGAAGTATAGCAGTTTCTGACGATAATCTAATGTAGAAATTAAACTCCTCCTCTACATGATTCACTTTCCCACCCTGCTCTGACTTTATTCTCGGTTCTTCTAAGCACTTCTTCTATAAAAGTCTTTCTGCTTCACTGACGCTCATCCGAGCGCCTCAGACTTTCCTTTCCTCTTTAAAGCCGACACCGACTTTCCTTGTGACAGACTGAGCCAGTGGATTCTATGGAGCATGCTCAGTGGAGCCCAATTACAGCCCCGTTGGCTTCTGCCTTGGGAATCACAGTTTCACTTAAAAGGGAAAAAAAAAAATCTTAAAGCCCAGCTCAGTGTAACTCAACCTGAAGTTGTCGCTTCTATTATTTCCAGGCAAGTTTGGACCTTTTTTGGGGATTTTGTCTCAGGTTCTTTGTCACAGGGATTTAGAAAAAACGATAAAATTGGCACCTCTGTTTCCAGATTTATGGAAACAACCATTGATCATAGCCACAGTGCCTTAATCATAGATCCTTTTATATTCATAATGTATAAATCCATTTTTTTTCCCTTCATGTCAAAGGGAAAAGCTGGGACACAACCGCTGTATTATACCACAGCTGGCAGTATTCTCCTGAAAAAACTCGATTTGACAGATTTCTGGCTAAAAAAGATGCACCACATTTGACTTTGAATGCGGCTCACAGTCCACACACTTGTGTGACACTGATGGGCAGAGAGAAGGCCAAGTTCAACATAAGTCAGTGAACATTTACCTTTGTTTTACTTTCAAAGAGTTCAATAATTCAGTGAGACATATATTCTGATTCATGATTGCTTTTTTTTTTTCCCCTGGAAACCATCTCACCTATCATGGAACTAACCGAACAGACCAAAAGAACCATGACTCATCCATGCTGAGCCTGGTACGTTTGCCTTTAGACATTTAGGCAGCAGTGGTCGAGGACCAATGCTGCCTGAGCTTAACGTTTGGCTCAGCTGCTCAACGTGTACCATTTATGACACAGGTATCTGGAAACTAAAAATATAGTTTTTACATCCTGCGGGCCGGATTGGACCCTCTGGAGTGCCTGTTCTGGTCCGCGGACCACACATTTGTGACACCCCTGATCTAAGCCAACCTGGTTTTCCAGAACAATGTCGATATTGTACTAAATACTTAATTTGTGCATCATCCTGTACGGGCAGGAAAAAAACATTTGTAAAGTAGAACCAAAGTCAGAAACAATCTCTTTTAAACAATTGAAATGCATTTAATATAATATAATGTAAATATCCTGTCCTCCAGTACTGACGTGTCATCTCATCCAAAGAGCACGTCTAACTAACTTAAAAGTTCTTTAGTATTTAAGGGAGAAATTCTCACTCAGAGGTAGAGAGAGAGGACGGCTGTGTTGTGCAACATGCTGATGTGCCCGCCAAGCAACAGTCCACAGTCCACAAGACAAGGTCGAGATCAAACTTTTTTCTTCTTTTTTTTTTTTATCCTGCACTACATTGTGTGTTTTTCATGGATATGATGGTGTTATGGGGACATCCCAGTGTGTCTCTGAGACAGTGTGATGTTGACTCTGTAAGGAAATATCACAAACAATTAATTAGACAATAATCAGATTAGCCAGAAAATTAATAATTAAGATTTAGCTTTGCGCTTGAGTGAAAGTTGAAGTATGAACTATAATTTTAAACTTCTCAAACAACAATAAACACTTATAAACATTCAAATGCATACACATTATATTAATTGATAATGAACCTTTGATAAAACCATGATATATGTTGATTGAATTATAGCCCAGGCCTGAAATTGTGTTTTTTGTAATGTTTTTTTCTGAAATACAACTGAAAATGCAGTTCTGTTGTGTGAGAACATATTTACTTTAGGACACAAAAGATTGTCTTTCCACTCTGCTTTTAGGCCAATCTGTAATTTGTACTTCTTGGTGCTTAAAGTTTATCTCCTTATCTCCTGTTGTCTTCATCACCGCCAGCCTCTCGATGACCTCATTCATCTCCTGCCTCCCCTCCTTTCATCACACACTGGCTCTCCGTCACTGGTGTCTTCAGTGTTTCCTTCCTTCCTCTGTTCCTCTTTTCCTCCCCTCTCCCTTTCATCTCAACGTATTTTTTCCCCTCTGTCCAATATTCACCAGCTCTGTCTGCACACACACACACACACACACACACACACACAAACATACAAACATACACACGTGCAGAGCATTTTAAAAATGTGCACATCACAGAGTCTATGAAAACCAGCATGGATACATTTTTACTGCTGCTGAATAGCCTGAGTGGCAGTCATAAGGTTTTCTTCAAGCATGGTGAAAGCTTATAGCTTCACGGTTTACTCTACAGTATGTTTCTGTTGCTGATTTGATCTTTTCTCTAACTTTGGATCGGAAAACATTTGGTTTCCTTTATTCCTTTTTTTAGTTTGTCCCAATTTTTCTTTTTTACGAAAGTTTATTTCTGGGTACTGCATGTTCCTTTTCTCCTTTTTTCATTGTCAAAACCACAACGTGCAGTGCATACATACATCAGTGGCTGATGAGTAGTGAACTAGTGCAGAATGAACATCACAATAGACCTCGTTTACTTTTGTTGACATTCTTGTCATATTTTTTTTTTTTATCTCTGATCTTTGTCTGTGATCTTTGTGCTTCACGTGTTACTAATCTATTAGAACTTGGATGCATTAAACCAACGTGTGTGTGCGTCTGTGTGTGTGTGCGTGCTTCCCTTCACACATCCAGACTCTGAAACTGAGATGGTAAAAAAAAAAAAAAAAAGATTCTTTCCCATTATGAGAACCTAAACCCTCAGTGATTTACAATCGGTGTCTGGTCCAATTACCTTTTCCACATCAGCACTTCACGTTCTTTCCCTCTCACACGCACATGCTCCTCAAGCTTTACTGCACCTCTCAGCACACCTGAGAGGCCTAGGTCACAAGGTTTATGGCTCGAGGTAAAGAAAGGGTGGTGAGGGGCATGGCAGAGGTGGAGAACATGAGATAAAACGGGATGGAAGTAAAACGGAGAATTGAGAGGGGAAAGAGAAGAGATAAAGCAAAGGAGGTGTTTGCATAGGGACAGTTGGGGTGAGGATGTAGTGGAGATGAAGATTTAGAATGATTTAGATTTAGAAGTGATGGCAGTGAGATGCGATGGTTTTCTGAGACACAGAAAGACTTTTAGTGGCATCCCTGCTCGTATACAGAATGTTTACTCTTTTCCCTCTAAAACACTTTTAATGACTCGCTGTGGGGGCCAAAGGGCTGAGACCAGGTCTTCATTTAAGGGGGTAAGTGTTCCCTGACCCAAACTTGAGGTTAAACTTGAATTCTGTTGGTGTGCAGAACTGGTGACAGAAGATTGAAGAATCTCAGAGAAAATCAGCGTGAAGAAAGTTTCATGCAGGCCCATAATGTCAGACTAACATCTTTTTATATTTCTGATTCAATGGAGGGTCAGCTACCTTTACCCTGCTGCTTTCAGAGATTCCCACCACTAAGCATACCGTATTACATACTATTATACAGTAACTCCAGCGAATTAGAATAGTTTCAAATATGTAGGTAAATAATTACGTCAATCCCTCAGTATCCCTTTTCTGCACCAGGTTTCCAGAATGAAATTAAAAGTGTAACTATGGTAAAGGCTTTATTGGCTTCACCTATGGTCAAACTTTACTCTGCAGTTCATATCCTACACTGAGATAATCAGAGTTTTATATTTTTTCCTCAGTGGTTTTAAAAAGATTGGCGATAAAAGGATTGATGAAACATGGTTGCAGTGTCACTGTAGCACATGCACTGGCCTTTAGTCGAAGGTAACAATGTGCCTGAAACTCATAGTGCAAATTATGCAACCAGTTAACATAGCATGAAAAAACTTTTTGATGGAACTTTTTTCCTTAATTAGTGGTTTTAAACTCCCATAAACACACATGAAGGTTTTTTTAATGGCTCTTTCTTAGCAAAACAAGTTTCACTGTTGTATTTAATGACGTTGGTTTTATCCATCGAAACATGAACGTGTGATTTAATGAGCCGCCTTATCCACATAAACACAAACGTGTTTTTAATGGCAGGTTTTAACTGTATAAATATGCGTTTGTTTTCTTTGCGGTTCTGACACTTCTGCTGGTGCTGCCACCCCTGATGAAGCACAGGCTATCCCTTTAATCCCTCACAGCCCACCACCTCACCTTGAAGTCTGGCTTTTATAGTATAGCAAACATAACTTACGCCCACCAACTCTTAATGTGTTCTTCTTGTGAATGAAGCCTCTTTAATCCCCTTCAGAAGGTCATGTGATGAAGTGGAGCTGCTCAGTCTCCGTCTTCATACACTCACACAAGCAACACACGCAGATAAAAACCACCGTCCGTATGCACGACCGACCATCACGGCCCACAGGGAACTACGTCTGCTCTAAATTATGTTTGTATGCAACCAGTGTGCATTAGTGCTTAAGGTTTGAAGTGGTGTGATGCTCATATGGAGCCATGGAGAGAGGTGAGGTTGAAAGACAGTGTTTTGCATCTTCTCTTACTCTGAACACACCAATGTGTTTCTTAGTGAAGCTACAACATATATATTACATTACTTTCTTTTATTTCTGGAGCGTTTTCAGATCAATTAACGTATTAAGGGATCTGTGATTCATTAAAGAGTGGCACAGTGGTGGTGGTGGTTAGCACTTTTGCCACACAGTACGATGGAAGAAGAAGCCTTTCTTTGTAGACTTTGCATGTCCAAGGTGTGCCGGGGTTTTGGGTACGTCCATCCTGCTCCACTTTCATTTAAACACACAGAAATCTGCCAAAGGTGTGTCTTGAGTGTGGATTTAAAGGTGTGAAGGGAGTCAGTGTTGCGGATGTCGTGCGGGAGAGTTCCAGAGGAGCCCTGGACCCCATGGGACCTAGACGGGCAGAGGGTATAGTGACTTGGAAAGCAGCTGATGATCTGAGAGAATGAGAGAGAGTGTGAGGATGAAGGAGGTCAGAAAGGTAGGAGGGGGAGAAGATTGTGGAGAGTTCTGAAGGTGAGAAGGAGGATCTTGTATTCGGTATGTGACAGGGAGCCAGTGAGGATGTTGGAGGATGGTGGTCTATGGAGGTCTATGGAGGGGGTTCTACTGATGATGGCTGCTGAGTTTTGGACCAGTTGGAGCTTTCGGAGGGATTTGTGCGAGAGACCAAAGAGGAATTTTCTATTAGGTAAACTGGTACCTGGTACTTAGTAGCTAGTATTAGGGACAGCACTGCTGAAAGCCGGCAATCTTGAGCCGAATCAAAACCCGTATTTCAGTTCAGTAACTGTGTCATGCAGGAAGCACTGAGCTAATCTTTTTTCTTTAACTCGTCACTAGTTTGTGTATTTTTGTCGCGTATAAAACAATGTCACGGCAGTTTCGTGCAGCAGTACGATTACAACCCCGCTGAGGAGGTACTATAGTAATGGAAAATAACGACATGCCTGGTACCCAAGACGCATAGTCGTGCCGTGCGGAGTCGTGCTAGAATTGTATAGTGGAAAAGTGCCATATGTTGGCCCTGTGATAGGCTAGTCACCTGTATCCATCACTTATCTTAATGCTTTAACCTCCACATGAGGGTCATGGGGCTGCTGGAACCGCTCCCTGCTGACATTGGGTGAAAGGCGGGATACACCCTGGACAGTTCGCCATCGCAGGACAGACATACAGAAAAAAACAAACCTTCATTCTCACATTCACACCTACATTCAATTTAGTGTGTTCAATTAACCTCTGCATGTTTTTGGAAACAGGAGTACCTGGACAGAACCCACATGCACACAGGGAGAACATGCAAACTTTACACAGAAAGGCCTTTGGTTGAACCAGGATTTGAACCGGTGAACGTCTTTCTGTGAGCCCCTGTCATTTATTAATAATACATGATTACTGAACGCAGATAGCTGAAGCTTATCTTTTAGAAGAATTGTAAGCACATGTAATTTGTGGACCTTTGTAGTCATAGTTGACAACGTGTACATTATGAAAAATAATGTTTCAATTATTTTTCTACAGCACAGTTTTGTTCCAGTGTAATAACTGCATAGATGCTGCACAGTAAACGTTAAAAAGAGCATGCAGCAGCACTCAGTGAAGATAAATAGATGCAGCACAGTGCAGCTGTAAAAGTGGCTCCAGGTCTGCGTTTGATGCAGAGCACACAGTAACCTGGGACACTAAACAAACACCAGCAGTGTCAGAGGTCTGGAGCCTCTGAGCTTGAATTAGAGTCAATGAGATCTGAACTGGAGCAGATTGATTTCGCAGGTTTACAGAGGTTGATTTTCCTCTACAGGTTTTGGATTTACGAACATCACTTTACAAGCTCAAGAACGTATTGACCCTAATTTGATCCTATAGGCACCCATTTATAAAAGCTGTGTTTGGGGATTTACAGTATCTTACAGTGTCGTAGCGTCATGGTAGGCACATATTTTTCCACTCATTTTTGTGGCATTATTTAAAAGGAAGCATAAATTGTGGTGTGTGTGCACACACTTAGGCAAATGCATTTCAGCCGATACACCTCGTATTATTTACACATATATTATTCCCATAATTGCTCATGCACACACACACTCGGACCAGTTTTGGTGAACTGACTCTCAAGGTACACCATACACACACAAAGACTGTCACCTTCCCACCTGCATATCAATTTTTGAAGTGTATTTTTCTAATGAAATAGGAAACCACAGCATTTTACAGTTGCTGCTCCGACGACTTGTGGAACACAAACAATATGCTTACACAGTGTATGAATGAATGTACACACCCATGCACATGAATAATTCCATTGTGTAGGAAAATGTCCATAAATGGACGGACTGATCGAACCATGAACCTTGAATGAACCCGTCTGTCCTTGGTTTTGCACTTTCAGTGCCAAAGCAACCAGTGTGATGCGAGCCATGTGAGCACAGTCTTTTGATCATTGGCACGAGGAGGCACAACTGAGTTCTATGAGTGCAGTATTAGTACATTTATAATCTTCTTATGGGAGAAAATCCAGATCTACTGTTTAAAGGACATTATGCACGTATTTTTGAGGTCACTGCATTTATTTTTATTTGCCTCCACAGAATTATGACCAAAAAAATGGCATTGTCCACTCTTCCCAACAAGTCAACATCAAAGAGCAAAATGCTATTTGTTGCCAAAGGCTGCAAAATAAAGATGACCAGAGGAAAGCATACACACAGAGCGACATGTAGATATTTTAGTTCCTGATGTGAGAAGTCTTAAATCACAAAGCAATGGTGCAGAGAGGCACCATGGTGTGCACAGGAGTAGGACTGGCACACACACACACACACACACACGGAGCGAGTGTTCATACAATTCATTCCACAAGCTCAGTCCAGTGGTGGGTCTGCAGACTCCCTGGGGACTGAACAGATTAGCCTTGACCAAAGCCACTAATCCCTTCACACACACACACACACAATTTATCTTTCTATCGATTTATCAGTATATCTATTTTCCCAGTTTGATCTTGCACAATAACATTAGAAAACATAGTGCTTCCAAAAGGTGTTTCCAATGTCACCTTTCTCATCCACCAAAAAACGCACACTTCTTGACAATGGCTTCTTTGTTGTAACATCTTCAAAGCGAAACAAGTTTCTCAGAGGGAACGTTTTAAAATCAGTGAATCACTGAACAAACAAATGGGAAATACCTCATATTCATCATGTGTCTCTGACCCAGAACTTGGATAATTGTTCTCTAATAGAACAAGGTTCTCTTAAGGTCATTGAGGTCTTTGAAGAGGGAGGATTTAAAGTAGCACTCAAATGTTTGGACCAGGGAAGTAAGTGGGACATTGGCAGGCGGCGAAAAAGAAACTCTAAACTCAAGAGAGCAAAACTGCAACACCAGGTTTTGGAGAATATCTTTGTATCACATCGTGCAGCTTCAGCCCTCTTGCGCCCCTTTTTGCTTACGCATCTCTCAAGGTTATTCATGGGAATGATATTAATATTATTAATTAGTATTTCGTGCGCACGTTACACATATTCTGTGGCCATGAAGTAGAGTTTTTTTCCTCAATGTCATGTCTGGCGCTCCGTAGATTGTAAGCATAATCAATGTCACTTCGACTACTGCTCAATTTTCCTCCAACAAAAACAGCTTTTCTCTAACAAAAACAATTAAAAACTAAATAGGATTTAACACAGCAGGGCTTCAAGGCCTGCCGCCTGAAAACAGCACAATAAAAAATACAAATTCAAATTTCTATTTAAAAAAAAAAAAATGCAGTTAGAGAAAAATGCATTATTCATGTTTAGTTCCTAAAAACTGAGCACACACAACATTAACACCCGGAATTTACTTTTAAAGAAGTGTCTAGTGTATCTGCAAAAAAGGTTTTTGCAGTAGCATTCTAGTAGTCATGAAACAACAGTACCACCATTTGAGTACCAACAAAATGTTTTAACATGGTCACAGTAAGAAACATTGTGGAAAAAAAAAAGAAATGTTCTGTGTAAAACAACACAGGAACAACATTATACGTCATTTAGTTTAACAACATAATATGATCACTCCCTCGCTTCAGCTTTACCACAAGTATCTGATGGTTTCACAGCGGCTAAGCTAAAGTAGACGAGGTCGCAAGGTCAAAGGTTAAAACCACACTGGCTCCTACTGGGAGATTCAGTTTCCCAAGGTGTGTGTGTGTGTGTGTGTGTGAGGGAGAGAGAGAGAGAGTTTATATGCTTTGTATAGCCACTTCAACACACTCCCCCTGCTGACCACCACTTCAATATCCTGTGTGGTGTTAGCTCTGGGATATTTGCTTCTTTGCTTTTGCATTCAAAAGCTTCTGCTCTTATTTACTTTGCCATTCTTTCACTCGTCTCATACTTTCAGTGTATCTCTCATTCATTTATTGTATGTGTTTCTGTGTGAGCATTTCATTGGCATCAATCGGCCTCTCTGTTCTCTACTACTCAATTCATCCACTCAACCCCTGCCAACCTGCTCTCAAAGTCCCCAACACTTATTGGCAGGAAGAGGAAGATGGAGAGAGAGAAAGAGAGAGAGACAGAGAGAAACCTTTAAAGGATTATTGCTTTTAGCTCCTAACGCAAGAAAGGGGATACCCTTCCAATTTTAAAGGATTATCTTTGCGACTCAAAAAATGGACAATGGCCAAAAAGTAGAAAAAAAATCTGACCTTTGGTTTAACATTTACTAACAAGATTTACTGACAAGAAGTGCTACAGGATTATCATCATGTTACATCTCTTTAGTGGCCTGTAGGTGGTCTGTTATTCAACCTCAAGCCACCAGAATTCCTCCCTTCACATGCATTTCCATGAATATGCCGAATGACACGACACGACCTGTCTATGATTGATTGTGAGTCTGAACCTAAGCATGAAGTAGAACTTCAAATCAGCCAAACCATGTAAATGAGCCATGTTCCTTAATTAACTTTTCACGGTGTAACTTGAAACGTGAAACATATCACATTATAACACAATGCTGATCTGTTTTTAGTTTTGCTGGAGTGGCAGTCAAACACTGCCGTAAATATTCACCAACCAGACCAAAATCAACAACTCACTGAGGGCTGGATTCAAAATCACGCAGAAAATCAAGGACTGCAATGATGTCGTGTTCATTTATTTGAGAAATACAAAACCAGGACATAATAATAGTGCTGTCAAGCGATTAAAAAAATTGAGAGATTAATTAATTATGATCTGTAATTAATTAATCTCTTTTTTAATCTCACCAAAAATTGCACACGTGTGGTTTTTACTTTACCCCCCCACTATTATAAAACCATAGAAACCTGCTTCTTGTCGAACTTTTAAGAGACTGTTCTCTGCCAGGAGCAAAAAAAACAACAATACCCCTTTACAATTTCAACAATGAGTAGAGGGAACAGACAATTTCAAGGATAGAATGAAGGAGAAATTAAAAAGAGGGGGAAAAGATTATTATAAAGATAATGGGAGAACTCTTGGTATCCATGGAGGTAAATAATAAGAATCTCATGACAAGGGGCCTCCAGGAAAAGCGGCCCACTTTTCTCTATCCGCCTCCTCTTTTTCTCTTCCACCCTTTCTTTCATTCAACCCCTCCTCCTCTTTTCTCACTGTTGTTTTCATCCGTGCCCCTCTCAGCTGACGATGCCCTTTTCTCCCGTAAAACCCTTCACGCCTTCTCTCGGCCATCAGCACACACATGTATGAGCTGATCGTGGCCTCATTAACATAAGTAAAGAAAAGTCTTTTATTTTAGTTCCTCACAGAGCAGATTCGAGACGGTCAATTAATGATTAAACAGTGACTACAGCCACATGTCTGCCTTTTGACTCTCCTCTATCAGGAATGTCATGAATAAATTGTAAATGACATAAATTAGCTTCACTGAAATCGTGATCTGTCTGGAAGAACATAAATGCTGCTTTTCTCAGTGCTCCTCTCTGATTTGGCACAATTTCAGTAATTCTACGCGTCTCTCAGAAGAAACATAAGCTGCTTATTGCTCATTTATCTGAAACCTCACAGAAAATCACAATGCACAAAGTGAACCAGGAGAATAAAAGGGGGAAAGTAGAGGGTGACAATAAAGGGGGCAGGGAGAATGAGTGGAAGGTGGAAGGGTGGTGAGGTGGAAGATGAAGTGAGCGAGGAGGAGGAGGAACAAGAGGGGGACGAGTGGAGGAAGGGATGGCATAAGATGAAAAATGGGAAAAGGAAGAAAGAGAAGGAGAAGATGAATACATGCATAGAAGGAATGGAGACAAGGAAGAGAAGAAGGAGTAGAAATGGAGATTGAGGAGACTTTGATTTGATTTGAAAAGGTGTTGCGTCATTTTGACCACTGGGGGGCAGAAAAACAATCTCAGGAATTACCACACAATACAGTTGATTTTACTTTCACAACCCTATGGTGTTGCTCTGGTTTAATGCACCGGGTGTGAGTAGTGATGTCACCCATAAGAATTTGAAATCCACACTGTGAAGCCTCCCGATTTTACGATTTGACCTGCGGCACGTACAATTTTGCAAATTCACAGACATCATCTGTAGCCAGGCGACTTTTGGATGACACCAGTTGTGAAATATTATGCTTTATTTCTCTAAATGACTTACATACTGTATGTAAAATGTACATCATGTTCTTTTGAAGAAGACCTGAAACCAGCTATTGAGACCATTTACTCCTCACTTTACTAGCACTGTAAATCAAGTGAAAGGTCGGCTCATTTTCTCATAGACTTCATATGGAGTTCATTTTGCAAATAGCAAAGTCGCCCCCGGCGGCTGTTTAATAATCAGCCAGCGATCCAGATGACAACGTATACTTGTTATATACGGTCTATGGTTGGACATTTTGTACAGATTAGATAGAAACTCACAGAAGGTACATTTTACTCTTATTACTGCTAAGTGAAGACTTATGAATGAAGACGTATACTGTATGAGAAACTGCCTAAACTGTCAGTTTATTATCCACAGAGCTTCATTTCCTTCTGCACACATGTAACGTCCTCCCCTCTGCTTCAACCCGTCTCACTCCCCAACCTCTCCCTCTCTCTCTCTCTCCCCCCCAGATCCCTCTGTTGTAAAGTTCCTTCGGGCTGCTAAGGTGATGATAAGACCATGGGCTCCCTCACCCTCTCTCCTGATTCTGTTCACATCTCTGGTGAGTTTTGAGTTTTTCTCCTGAGATCATGTGATGATTTAAGAGTGTTTAGATTTCCGAACCACAGGCTGACTCTGGAAACATCTGCAACTGCGTGTGTCCTGTCTGTAATGGGGGGGGGGGGGGGGGGTCAATACAACCGCAACCCACATAAACACAAAGAAACACAGAAACCTAAACATATTAGTACATAATTCATCAAGCATTTAGTCTGGTCAGTAGAGGTGGGCAATATGAGCATAAAATGATATTGTGAAAATCTGTCATGATGTTGCAGTGATAGATATTTCAAAATAAATGTGTTGTTATGGAACGATATATACTGTAGTTCACATTAACAATGTATTTATGATACAAACTTAATCTAACAATAACTATACAGAAATAACTTAGAAAGTCGGGGCATCAGACCTGGTGAAAAATGACGTCTATAAGTGGTTTCGGGGAATGCGCATCAAAAAATGAAAGTGGGTGGAGCTAAAAACAGACGCAAAAAACTTGTATTAGGTCATCTGCTGTCGGGTTTTGCGTACATGAACGAAACTTGGTACACACATTCATTATAACTAAAGATTACGTGATACTTGATACTAACCCGGACTACACGAGTTTGAGACCTCTGATGTTAGGGAAAATAGATGATAAAGCACAGCACATATGAGTGGACACCAGTGTGACTGACAGCTTGTATCATCCAACAGATGCCTATAGTTGCACGTGACAGTTTTCTGGTTGAAAAATCTCAACATTGTTCCAGTCAAACCCGCAAATCTTGAGTCAAAACAGAAGTTCAGATTCTTACGGGTGACGCCGTGACCGGCTGCCACTTGCTATGTACACAATCAGCACCTTTCCCATATAGTCTAAGCGCTTGAGTTGCAAACAAGATCAGTGGGCGTGTGCTGTCACGGTTTACTTCTGTGACAAATTCAACACCTTCTCTGCATTCGCTCCATATTTAAAGCCTGCAAACGTTTCACCTTCTCCCATGTGAAACAAATACTGTTCTGACTCAGTGGAGAGTTTTCTCAGTGGTGAAAATGAAGAAATACCTTCCAACCACTGTAAAAAAACGCCTCAGATTATTTCTTAACCATTTAGTCAATTGCCGTTGAAGGGTTGAGACCACTTCTACAGTCTTTTTAGGTGAAAGATTAAAAAGTAATCGCATTCACATATAAAACACATAATGAAAAAAACTAAAATGACACCGCTTCACTCACCACCCATTGCAACTTTTATACACGCATGCATGTTTTAAACACAGCCTGCAAGTAAATCTAATATTAAGTCCAAGAACATATGTAAGCACTCATCCTGGCAGAGAGTCCCATCATACTCTCTTCATTCCCCTCTCTCATCACCTCCAACGCTGAGCCCACAGTCTGTGTTTTAACCATGCTCTCCCCTGATGAGTGACAAATCTCTCTGCCAAAGAGGCAATTCATCAAGCGCACACACACACACACACACACACACACTGAGCCAAAGATCCACTGTGTGTTAGTAAGATTGAATATCACTGTAGCATCATTTTATCCAAACTGTTTCTCTTCCTGTATTCTTGTACCAACCTGCCATAGATACAAAGTTCACAGCAGGAATGCGTGTTAAAAATGATCCAGACCAACATGTGTTACGCACACACACACACACACACAGTAGAAAGACGTACACACTTGCCCATGCTAACACACGTAGGACAGAGCTGTGTGATTTGATGCGCTCAGCAGGGAGTCTGTTGTCACAGTGAGGTTTCCCATGGCTCAACTTTAATGGGAAAATCAGGCTAAGAAAAAGGTTCTCATTCTGAAGCACAAATGAGCACTGAGAACTGCGGAAAACACACACGGGTCATTTATCATATGAAGGCTTTTTCTTTTGTTTTTGGTTGACTTTGTTATGCATCTGTTTTATATACATTTGCATATTACGTCTTTTGAACAAAAGCTAAACTCTGTCACAGTGAAAATGTTTTATTTGAACACCAATACGTTTTCATATTCACTCAGAGTTTTAAATCACCTCTCTTGCATGTATCAACCTGTATTTCCTATATAACATAGGATTATTCCTCTGATGCAAATGTGATTTTCAACACATCAAAGATGATCACTGAGAATAATCACTGTCACTGTCCATTTTCAATTCAATGTTATTTGTATACCGCCAAATCACAACATACAATATCTCAAGGCACTGTACATAGACAACATTATAGAGAGCAGAGACAACAAACAATTCACACAATGAGCAAACACGAGGCATCAGTGGAGAGAAAAGACTCAAAGATGTGCAGCCATCCGCCTCGACCGGTTGGGGTGAAATGAAAAATGGGGACAGAGGAGAGGTGGGGGGCAGAAAGGACAAGAGGGAGGCGAGGTAGAGATAGAAAAGTGAGACCAGGAGCAGAAATATAACAGTTTAGACTGGACAGTTATGAATCAGTGATGATGTGTTTATAGAACTACAATGTCATTTATACAAGCAGCAGCAGAGATTGTTGATAAAGAATTATGATGATATACTTTTTCACAACAGAGTTAGCAAAGGGCCACTTGCTACCCTTGTAATAATGTGGTCTTTCAGCAAATACCTCTGCCATTACCTGGAGTGTTTTTTGGGGGGGGTTTATCAACAGAAAGTGGAGACACATAATCTATGCTGCAGACACTGGTCATATATGACAGAATATAGTTCTTTCAAGTAACTGAAGTGAGAAAAAATACTACAAAGAAAGAAAGTGTTAGCAATGTTAGCATGTAATTGTGCTGCTTCACGAGAACAAACCATCCGTAGATTTAAACGTTGAACAGTGGGGCTGAACAATTAACGGTTGTCAAATCGAATTTGCAATTTGAAACAATGCAATTAGAACATTGCAAATGCTGCAGTGCAATCGTCCTAATTGTGACTGTTCTACTGTAGGTTCCATGCCAATGTTAAAAAAAAAAAAATGTATGTGATTGATGGATAATGGAACGTTAGCAACTTTGATCCGTCTAAAGGCTCTGCAAAAGTCCGGGCCCCTGCTGAATATAGAGTTCAGTTTCCCACAGAAACTGAACTCTATATTCTCTCATTCAGTATGAGCAGAGCAGCTCCAGGTTAAACATCCTAATGACATTACATTGTGGCTTTGGAAGAGAGCAGTTTATGTAGCTGCGTGGTCTGTTCTGAAGACCCTGGAATAACATGTTTCAAAGCTGGTATGTGCCTTTCTGTGCTCAGCTGCTATTTGCATTAAAGCACTTACCAGCATTTATATATACAACATTACAGAAGGGGCATAAACCTCCCCGAGTGTTTATTTGTGTTCAAGAGGAGCAGGATAGTCTCACAGCACTTATTATAACCTCAGAAGTTCCTCCTGAGGTTCTGAATTTACACAAAACTCAGAAAAGCTGCTCGCTGTACTGTTCTTACACAGAAGAATGAAGCGCTGTGTGTTTTACCTTTTCTTTCGACACAAATGAAAAAGAAACTGTGCTGCTGCTGTAGATACACACACACACACGCACACTCACACACACAAACACGCTCTCACTCACCAAACCATCTACAGTACCAGCGCTGCATTAAGTCCACAGGTGAGTCAGACGCTGCATTGTAATGTATGTTTAGACAATATGAACATTAATCACACTTTCTGAAACATGATAATCCTTCCCTGGTCATGTTGCTCTGTCCTGGGGGAAGATTTTTGTAAACGTTTGGGAAGAGTTTTGTTGTATTTAAGTCCTGCGTGCCGAATCGATGATTAGTTTAGCTGATTTACAGCCCAGGAGACAGAGAACTTATGTTGGACATATGAACCTGCTGCTGCTCCTGTGTATTTGTTTTGCCTCCAGAGTTTTTTTTTTTTCCAAGTCAACTTTGATTTAAATCTCTTCACATCTCTGCTGAACTTTTTCCACTTTGCAATTTGTATTGTGATGTATTGCTTTAATACAGGTTACATACTGTATATAGGCAGAATGGGTTATCTTTTTTGATTAACCATGTCTTTCAGTGACTTTTTGTTCACCTCTACATTCAAACACATTTTCAGTAACAGCAGGTCTTTATCCTTTGTTTGCAAACTGTCTGCGTTGACATGAGCAGCAGTGTAATCAGAGCAACATCTTTAACTGTGCTCTGTCAAGTGTCTAATAAAGAACAATCCCATTTGACAGTGTTATTTATGGAACTTCACCCCTTTCTTTTTGTTGCTGTTTTACTGCATTTTGTCCCTCCAGTTCATTCCTTGACATTTTTATGAAAAAAAGATGACTTGACTTGTCCTCTGATCAGCCTCAAAACTAACCCTGTTGTTTAACGTGTACTCCTCTTTGGCAATTTCCTTTGTTCATCCATCATCCGCTAATATAATATAATCATAACCTGGTAAGGATATTTACACAAAACTACAAAAGCTTCTGCCAAATTTGCAGCGTGTGGTATTCTAGCCCATTCTCTTCAATCTGCCCACGAATAACACGACTTCTACGTCATTTAATCACACTAATCACACACAGTCTTTAAGCCGTTTTTCAGCAAAAAAGCTAACAAATACTGTTCATGAAATATTGAATCTAGAAGTCCCAGTGGGAGTTATACAAAGCAGGGTTCCCAAGGTGCTGACCCTTAGCGCTGTTCTTCCACACCATTTCACCTCCTCTGATTTATCACCATATGATCCTGCTTTCCACAGCAGCACAAGACAGGGGAGGGAGAGTGAAACACAGCAGAACATGAGGTAGAATATGACTGACAGAAAGATGGAAACCAAAGGAATTATTGTGCACAGTGGACACATAAGGGCTGGAGGGAAAAGAGAAAAAGATAAAGGTAATGGGAGGAGAGAGGGAGGGAACTGAGCTGTGGTTGTTTTGTGAACAAGTTGACTAAAAGTATTTTTGTTGTGGCACTTTGATGAAAACGTTTCTTAAGGTATAAGAAGAAAAATCAAGAAGAAGAAGAAGTGTTGTGAAATGGGCTGAAAAAGAAGCTATTAGTAAAGACAGAGCAGATGAAAGTAAGAGGGAGGGATGAAAAGAAACGAGGACAGCACTTAGGGAATAGCAGCAGCTTCAGAGGTGATAAATGTTGTTTTGACACGTGTGTATCCACAGGCCCGAAGGTCACAGTTTAACAGAAGGAATGAAGGTCAGTTTAAAACCTGGGTCAAGTCAAATATGAGTCCCCGTGTGACAGCTTTGGAATTGGAATATATGGCTCAGTGTATGGAATTATCACAGTTAAAGTTTTCTGCTTTGACTGCGAAAGATATATGGAAAGATATCCACCCAGTGCATAGACAGAAGAAAATGATAAAGTAATTACAAATATTAGAAATTAAAATATATTGAGAAGAAGGTTGAAGGAAGAACAGAAAAACAAGACAAAGAAAGTAGGAGTCATACCAAAGTGAGGGAAAGGTTACACGAGTGCCTCCATTATCACTGTGCTAATTAACTGGTAAATGCTGTTACACTTTAGGGCAGCACACACACACACACACACACACGCACAATCTGGAACCAATTTCTCTTTTACCTGCAGGCTGCAGGCGACCCTCATAACACACGCTGTGTTTGGACATGGGTAATCAACACTACTCTTTATGAGAAAGGAGGGAAAGAGTCTCCATGATGCAGAGCAGTGGCAAGGGAAAGAATCTGTAGTTGTGAGGTCTGATGTCATTGACCTGCAGGAAACAGTGCAAACTGTTAAATACATCACACACACACATATTCTGATTTTACCGGTTGACCTACAACGTCACAGACGATAACAACTTTGGCTGACGGTTTAGTTGTTAGAATGTTAAATATCATTTTGTGGTTTTGTACCATCCACTGACTTCAAAATAATAAATTCTTTATGGCTTCTTTTCAGTCCAAAAACACTAAAAGCCACTCTGACATTCACCAAATCCAAATTTTGCCTAGGGCAACAAAATGCGTAGCGCCGGCCCTGCTCATAGACATTCGAATTATTTATGTGTCTCTATGTCTATATTTTGTGTTCTTAAATTGTGTATTGACCAAAGGCTAAAATGAAACAAAATCATAGAATTCTGTCAGAATCACAACATGCACTGAGTCTCCACTCATGTTGATCTGTCCCTAGTTTGGTCATGCTGGTATCGGACTACACAATATTTTTGTCTTTCACGATTGTCACCATGACAGATTATCAATCACAGTGCCATGGACTCATGCAGAGTCTTGTTCAGAGGACTGGCAACGCTACAAGTATGACCCCGACCAATCTTTGTTCATGACACTGCTTGAGTGCGTAGGTCATTGGGGAGGCGGGACAAAGAGTTGTCAATCATGGCTACTGAAGCGCTGTGGGCGTTGCTTGTGGCGTTTCGCTCAGACACAAAAACAGAAAAGAAAGAAAGAAAGATTGTGGACCAAAGGTGCCGACACTGAAAATGTGCCTGTCACGACCAAATCGCTTTAAAATGAGCCTGAATTTGTGTCGTAAAAACTAGCTGTTGACATGACTCATGTTTGCCCTATCTGTGTTTTATCTTGGCCTTGAAACATCAAAGTCCTAGGAAGAGGGAGCAAAAAAAGAGTAGCTCCATTTGAAATCACCACTAGTTTTGGTCAGCAATAATTCAACACATCACATACAGCATTTTGACAACAGCAAATAGACCCAGGTTCACAACCGGGTCGGAATGAGGGCCTTTTTGTGTGTGTTTTCTGCGGGTTCTCCGGTTTCCTCTGCTTTCCTCCCAAAAACATGCAGATGTTTATTGAACACTGTAAATTAACAGTCGGTGTGACTGTGAGAGTGAGTGTGTTAGCTGGGATTGGCTTGTGTCTTCATGTTTGTATTATTTTACAAACAACTCAACAGTAGAAGTTATACTTATATTACCTTCTGTTATTCAGCATGGCTTTTGATAAAAAGCACTCGCTATAGCAGCAACAGTTGAAAATAGAAAACACTTGTAAAGCATTTGTAGTCTCTACCATACATTACACAGCCAAGACGTAGACGAAGTGCCTATTGTTTTGAATGCACCATGGGGGTACATCCGGTTGTTATAGTGTGAACCCACTAAATTACTCTGTGTGTGTGTGTGTGAGAGAGAGAGAGAGCCAAATCATAAATAATCCGCAGGAGGCCAAATTTTGGTTAGATAACAATAAGCAGGTGTTTTTTTTCTGTTTCCACTTCAACGGAACATGTCATCATGCATGTCAGAAAACATGCCCTGTTATATTGGCTGTCTGTCTTCTCATGACAGCATTAGCACCCCTGTGTAAATTAAATATTTAACATCTGGAAAGGTAAATTGTGACTGATTCACAGCTGCGTGTGCGTCTCTCCTCTCCTCACGTCCTAATCTGTTTTCTACAGTGAGAGTTAGTTTTACTGCATCTTAAGAAAGCACAAGCAAACGCAAACAAATAATAAAAAACATTCAGCTTAGATAAGTAATAATACCTTCAAATAAGGGGTTTTAAGATCATATTTACTGGTTTAAAGCACATGGTGCAGGTGCTTTAAAGGTGTATGGTGTGTCCACTTCTACTTGCTAGTTTAATGGCAGAGAAAACAAATCAAAGGGTTGTATTTAGTCTCTTAATTAATCCTGAGTGTGTTTGGGGAATAATATGCAATTAAACAATCAGGCAGGTGCACTTGCACCTTTGTTGCTTGTTATATTACAAGGGCATCTGCCAGATGTTAGTGCAGCACCTACGTGAGTGGTTAAACTTCCTATTGCCCCAAAGCTTTGGTGTTTGTCCTTCTGTTGTGAGTCATTGAGGATAAAATAATATCCAGACATTTGACACTTGTCAAATGTGTTTTTTCTGTTTAGACAGACAGACAGACGAGCTGGGAAGTGTTGAGCGATATATGACCAGATCTTGCACAGCAAATCCAGACACACACACATCTCTCCATAGTTGTGAGGGCACTCATAGACATAATCATAGACATAAGCCCCTTACCCTATGTGACCAGGGTGGTCTTCGTCTTGCTTGTAACAAATGCTTATTTGTATTTAATTTTTCCACACAGATTAACAGGATTTAAAAAAAACATGATGGTCCCTAAAGACCACCATTATGCTAGTAAACACATTGTGTCAGTGAGGATCCTCATAATTATATTTGATAATTACATTTGCATGTGGACAAATACAAATGTTTCAGTAGCGAGTATCCTAATGCACGTCCTCACTCCCTCCCACCCTCCCTCTTTCTCTCGCTCTTGTCCGTTCCTATTTTACCCCTTTAGGTCTAATCTAATCATTTAAGTACCAAAGGCGGTGACCTCATCACCCCAGTGCCATGGCAACGCCCTGCAGCCGTGCACCCTGGGTTCCAAGGATCCTGGGAAGGTGGAGGAATGTGGAATGTGATTGGTCTGTAAGAGTGGATGCTTGGGGTGGGAGCAGAGCAACCCTGGGATGGATGGATTAAATGACAGCTGGAGTACACACACACACACACACACACACACATAACAACAGCACTACTACAACTCACACAGACCCACAAGGAAACACACAGAATGTAACATCTGATAGCCACAGTATTAGATGACAAGCATGTGATACCTGCAAGACTACAGTTGCCAGAGCTTAATTCACTTTGTCTGTCCAGGCTGCAGGGCAACGGAATGAGGAGTTGGAAGTGAAAGGTGCTGAAAGCCCTTGTTTTCAATCATTCACACAATGTCACATATGTTTAAAATAGTTGGGCTGCACTTGCCTTACTCTGCAGCTTACTAAATCACAGGGCAACCACAGCTTCCTTTTGTTTAACCAGGTCGTATGTGCTGGGTGAAGTGAATGCAGCGCACTGCACATGGTTGACCCTGTTGATGAATGGGGTTTATGCTGGGGCCTGGTAAAGACGAAGCGCACAAGGATGGAGAGTAAAGTCACAAATCACTTATTTGAATGAGCACTCAGGTTGATATTGAGAGAAATGTTGAAGTTTAAATATTTAGTTTTGACTGAAAGAGATAAAGGAAGGTGAAGTGCTAAGGAGAAAGTCAACTCAGGAGGATAGTAAATCACAGCTCTGCAGACGAGTCTGACGTGTGTGTGTGTGTGTGTGTCTGTGTTTGCAGAACATGTTATTCCTGTTTCTTCTCACACCAGAAGTTCTTTTTTTGTAACAAACAAACCAAACTCTCTTGTGAATTGCTGTTATTTGACTGATCTAAAACTTGACCAGTGTTATAGTGCAAGAATTTAAACAGGTGAGCATGGTTTTTATTTCACAGCAAAATAACAAAAATGACACAGGTTAGGTAGCGTGTTCCTCATTGTTTATTCCTGGACAAACACAGTGTGGTTTTAAGTGCATGTGGCTCATTTTTTAAAATTCAAACTCGCCAGAATGTAAAACTAAATGGACAATAACATAAAATAATGTACAAAACTTAAAAATACATATAGACAGATAATACACAAAGCCACAATTACTTCCACAAACTCTTAGAGTGACGTTCCGGAATGGATTTGCTTATGTTACAGTGTGTTATAGTGTCATTTGTCATTTAGACTTACATGACTACTGTGTAAGTTAGAAAGAAACCAAAGTACTCAGGTGATGACGCCCCGTTGAGACAATTGGAAACACTGTAAAATACTAAACACATCTCACAATCTAAAAAGTTGCCTTTTTACCCAAAACTAAAGATATAAAAATGTAGAGCTGTAACTAACGATTATTTTCATAATCGATTCATCTGTCGGTAATTTTCTCGATGCATCCGAGTAATCGTTTGCCCCATAAAATTTCAGAGAACGTTAAAATCAGTTGATCAGTCTTTGTCAAACCTGGAAATAATGAGGTTCTCAAATATCTTGTTTTTGTCCACAATCCAAAATGATACAGTTTAAATGATGAATGTGTTTTATGGAGCAAAGAAATTAAGAAAATATTCACATTTAAGGGGAGACTGCAACAAACACTCCACTCCCCCTCCCTTTCTCAAGATTGTGTGGACTTTCTCATACCAGAAACACTTTCACAACTCTCTCTCTCTCTCTCTCGTTCCCTCCTTCTTCTTCATTCTTTTATGCCTTGGGTTCATGTGGATGGATCTGAATTCTTTCTTTTCCATAATAATCTTTCACTTCAAAACGTGCGTTCAAGCTGCTGTAGCAACATGGTGGCGCAAGATGGCATCCTCCCTAAACCATGGCCCTTGCCTTTAACACATTAAAGGCTTATTCATTTTATTTAAAACCAAGTTGTACAGTTATACAAACATATTTATGCATAGTATAATGAATTCTGCCCCCCTAGATGTTACACACTGATCCTGGAGTTTAAAAACGCCTCTGAACAGTAGGCTGCAGGAGAAATCCCTGCTTTTCACTTCAAAGCTGTGACACACAGGCATACAAAGTCCATGGTCTCCATTCAGCAAAACCATACAAACACTCATTCATTCAGCATAGGCAGCTCTCTAATCAAAACAAATCTTCAGAGACAGAGGTGGAGTGGGACAGAGAGCGCGTGAGGCGCTCCAAATGTGGTGTCAATTAGCAGCCACAGATCAACGGTCCGGAGTGAAAGCAGCAGAAACAGGAAAGGCTCTGAATTAATCAAACAGGTCTGTTGTTGTTATGCTCTCTGTGATGTGGGACCAGGACTGAATGTTTTATCGGTCGGTTTTCAGCATCTTCAAAGATTTGGTCAACAATTAGGTTTTTAAATACAATGAGGCAACTTGTGCAAAGAGGCATTCAGTGTGCTGCTGGTTGTACCATTGTGAACACTGTGCTTGTGCTTGTTTTATGAAGATACAGGTACTGGATGCATCATGACCTGAAGACATGCAATGTTTTTTTCTGCTATTGTAAATATTTTAGGTTACTATCACCCTGCTTAGTCGGTCGGTTGGCCCCAGGTATCGAACTAGAGTTTCTCATTTAAGTTGA
Source organism: Solea solea (assembly GCF_958295425.1). Taxonomy (NCBI): domain Eukaryota; kingdom Metazoa; phylum Chordata; class Actinopteri; order Pleuronectiformes; family Soleidae; genus Solea; species Solea solea. The sequence continues at coordinate 16,582,224 of NC_081144.1, read as the reverse complement.
AATTACTCAATAATCTTCAGGATATTTGACATTTTGTCTCTCAGTGTTTGGCTTGAGGACTGTGAGATTGCCAACATTGATTTTGGAATGAATCCTGTGTCAACTGTTCAGTAATCACAACAGTTCAACTTCAAATGAACAGCTTATGAAATTGGCTGTATTTAAAGACAGACCGGATGACAGCTCTGCAAATGTGAAGCCAGAACTCCTCCACTGATTGATTATAATACTATGTTATATAATATAATGTTAACAGACTAAAACGTTGAAGTATGGCAATTATGATTTTTGTCATTTTAGGGTCAATTCTTATTGCCCTGATGTGTGTTTTGGTTGTCATTTATTTTCAAGATTTGGCTTGAATTAGTTACGAGGCTCCACCCCAATCACAATCAACTCAGCAGTGCATGATTATATGAAACAAATACTGTGTTTTAAACATTATATCATGTAAACACTTTTCCACATCCATGCACTGTACTGAGTTTTATTTAGTGAAGATATGTGCTTCACTCAGGTGTGACATCGCGTTTTTATGTGTTATATTTCCTCTGTGTGAAAAGTGCCATATAAATGAAGAGTGGTTGGTTGACTGATAGTTGGAACACTGGAACACACTATAATTATGAGCCACAATGTTACAGCTAAAAGAATGAGAATGAAATAGCTGACAAAACACAAAGTATAATAAAGAAAATACACTTTGGAAATAGCAGTGAAAGCAAACGTCTTTTTATTCACATAAATGAATGATATTTGTGATTATATGAAAACAGCATAAGGCATTAACGTCATTCATTACATTACATTACATTACATGTCATTTAGCAGACGCTTTTATCCAAAGCGACTTACAATAAGTGCATTTAAACATTTGGGTACAAATAAGAGCTAGAAGTAAGTAAGAGCTTCAAGTAAGCCAAACTATGAAGTGCTAGTTGTAAGTGCGATGTATACATTTCTTTTTTTGTCGTCATCATCGTCTTAGTCGAGGAGTCGTTTACTGTATTCTACATGTTACTTGTATGACCATCAGTGGGTGAGCTCAAAACTGCCTCTGACAACTTTAAATTACTTTAATACTGTGAATACAATAATTATGTACACATGTTAAAATGAAATGCTCCCAGTGTAAACAGTTGTTAACAACTTGTGCGTCACAGTTTTAATTTATTGTTTTTAGGTTTTTTTGTTCATTCGTTAAACTGTTCAGCTCATCACCTCAGTGTCAGTACCACTGAAGAGCTTTCCCGTAAAGAACAGCATGACCAATTAATCTCACATATCGTTGTACTGAAATGATGCAGTTCTGCTTTTGCGTAGCTATCATCAAGTACAATTACCTTTTCCTGCCACATGGAGTTCAGGAGTTCAGTCTATGTTGCACAAAGTCACAGAGCCCTTCTTAAACCAGAAGCCTGGGAAGAGTGGTTTTGTGAATTTGGCATAAAAGGTGTGGATGTGGCTCAGCTTTGCTGGTGTAACACTGTAATAACTCAGACGACCACCGTCCCAATCCAGAAACACTGCTATTTTCTGGCAAACCTCAGATTTAATACGAACCGTTTTGTTTCCAGTCTTGGCAGTGTATCCAGTCGCTGAGCATTCCAGACTCCATGATATGTCGTTGCACCCGAGGCCACCCCTTTTGTCCAATTGTCTGCCCACTTTTTCATATGCCACTGCAATGCCCACCCTTCCTGCCCACTCTACCTCCCAGTAGCAGAGGCCGGTTAAGCCTTTGTTTAGCATTTCAGATCTGTCACAAAAAATGTTAGTCCATTTACTTTTGTCCTGCTTCAAGGTGACATCCCTCTCCCTCACATCATCTGAAGTTTTTACTTTCTTGCCCAGTACAGAAAGCCTCCGGTTTGCTGTGTTTATATCAAACACCAAATCTACACCATCTAACAGAGAGACAAACAACACGTACAAGTCAGTGAGTTGAGTAGTTCTTGTGCAAGTAGTAGACTGCATAGATTTAAAGAAAAACATTAAGCATTGATTTGTTTTGCAACTGAATATATATGTATATATATATATATATATATATATATATATATATAGATATATATGTACAGTTTATATATATATATATATATATATATATATATATATATATAAATATATACATATGTATACATACGTGTGTGTATATACATATATATGTCAGACTCATATTAATAAACAATAACTTACATTTTTTCAGTCCTGGCTTTAACCGATGTATTCCACCATGGTCCAAACTGCACAAAATGAAGACAATTAAAAAAATCAAAATGACAGCAAAAGCCACTGAAAACAATCAATATATTTTAAGGTTGATCTTGTTCTGTTGTAAAGCATTTTAACAGGTACGTATAACAATTTAACTTAGCGTATGGAGAACTAGTGCATTTAACCTGAAATGAATGTAGTGATCCTGCTTTCCATCTACAATACTGTTGATACAGTGTCAATATAAGCAGTAGAACCAGTGACACACAAAAACACACAGTGCAATCGTAACGTACCACAGAGTGTTCAGTTTCTTTTTTGGATCATCTTTTATATCAGTCAGCATCTTTGACCCGTTGTCACCTGGATGATTATAACTGAGATCCAGTTGCTTCAGGTGGGAATGTTTGTTGGAATTTAGAGCTGAGGCTATAGCAGAGCAGCCTTTCTCTGTCACCTGACAGCCTGCTAGACTACACACACACAAACACAAACACATTTTACATGTTATTCTTTCTGATTTCCACATCCTCCTAAATTCTACTACTAAGCATATGTACTGGTTATAATTAAATAGCAATTCATAACATGATAGAATTTTTTTTAACAAAGATATTTAATTGCTGACAAATGTTTTGCCACATATTTGTAAAATAAACAGTGTGCATAAGTATGTTTTTCCTAAAGATTTATAAAGCAATTAAAATTAAAAGTTTCTTCAACATTCACTCAAGAGCAGAAGACTTACATTCAAACATCAATGTAAATGTGTGTGTGGTCTCTACCACTCACCATGAATCATATAGTAACTTCAGTATACACTTACTTAACAGTCTCTAGTAGGCAATGCAAACTCCCCAGGCCTTCAGCAAGCAGCTCCACACCTGAATCCAGCAGATCATTATGATTCAGATCCAGCTTTGTGAGATTAGAGGATGAAGAACTGAGCACTGAGGATGTTAGACCTTTACAAGACTCCTCAGAGAGCTTGCACCAACTCAACCTGTGAAGAGAAACCGTTTTAGTTGGTTACTGTTTGGCAGGTGCTAGTTCTCACAATATGCAGGTTAGTTGAATGTGCCTGAGACAGTATGATCTTGTTGTTTTCCTCCATTTTAAAATTGTATTGTAATACGTTACTGTGGATTTATTGAAGTAGCTCTTCCCTACTGTAATGGCTAATAAGGATCCTAATAAACTAAACCGAACTAACCAACAGAACCAGATCCAGTCTCATCGATACGAAACATTTGATTTCAGCGATTTACATACTGTGTAAGTGCAACTTGCTGAGTGTCTGCTCTATGCGTAAGCAAATGAAGGATTTGAAATCACTGACAAATCAGTGCCCCCTAATAAAGAGCTGAAAAAGATTTTATTAAAGAGGAGCATGATACGACCTTAAGAAAGATAATCCTTTAAAAATTCTGGTTTCCATAATTCTGAAATAATTCTATTTTGTTTTACATTGCAAGTTGAAATCAAATATGCAAGAAGAGTACTTTTTAAAGTAGGCTACTTACAAAGCTGTTTTAGCTACTTTGACGACTGGCAACATTCCCAGAAGAACCTTCTCTGATTTCTGGTACTTCTTCAGATCAAACACATCAAGATTCTCATCTGACATCAGCAGAACAAAAGTCAGAGCTGACCACTGGGAGGCAGAGAACTTTTCAAATGGCAGTGTTTCTGATTGCAGGTACTTCCTAACTTCATTTACGAGAGAGTGATCGTTCAGCTCATTCAAACAGTGGAAAAGGTTGAGGTTTTTATCTGAATCCTTGATTTCGTCACTGATCTTCCCTTTGATGTAATCAATTGTTTCCTCATTTGTCTCGTTGTTTTGGGACTTTTCCAGCAACCCGTACAGTAAGTCTTGATTGTTCTCCTGAGAAAGACCAAGCAGGAAGCGAAGGAACAGATCCCAGTCTCCATTTTTACTGTCTAAAGCCTTGTCCACTGCTGTCTTGTAGAAGTCTGACGCAGAAAAGGCTGCAGCTGCTGAAGCTTGCTTCATTAGCAGATTTTCACCACTGTTTTTGAATGTATAAAACACATGAAGAGCTGCCAGGAACTCTTGAATGCTCAGATGGACAAAACAGAAAAAGTCCTTCTGCAGCACACTACACTCTCGTTTGACCTGAGTAAATAACCCAGAGAAGATCGCAGACTTTACGTCAACGTGACCTGGCAGGTCTTCTTGCGTGAAGAGAAAGTTTCCTTTCTCTGTCTCTTCAAAGGCGAGTTGTGCCAAAGATAAGATTGTTTCCTTGTTTCTTTCGTTCCAGCAAGAATCAGTCTTGTCTTTTTCATACTTCACATTAGCCTGTCTGCATTGCAGCAAGAGAAAGCATATGTACATGTCAGTCAAAGTCTTGGGCATCTCCTCTTCTGGGTGTCGTTGCACAAAGTCCTCCAGAACCTTTGCAGTGATCCAACAAAAGACTGGGATGTGACACATGATGAAAAGGCTCCTCGATGTCTTGATATGTGAAAAGATTCCCTCGAAATCTTTATCGAATCTCTTCTTGAAGTACTCCTGCTTGTGTTCATCATTAAATCCTCGCACCTCTGTAACCCGCTGAACTTTATCAGCAGGGATATTATTGGATGCGGCTGGTCGGGAGGTGATCCAGATTTGGGCTTTAGGAAGCAAGTTGCCTTTGATAAGGTTTGCCAGCAGCACATTCACTGTGCTTTCCTTTTTCACATCTGCTAAATGAATACTTTCACTGAAGTTTAGATCACAGCGACATTCATCAAGACCATCCAGGACAATCAGAATTTGGTACTTGTCATAGTTGGTTATTTCTGATGTCTTCATAATGGGAAAGAACTGATGAATAAGTTCCTCAAAACTGTATTCTCCACCTTTCATCAGATTCAGCTCCCGGAAAGGAAGTGGAAATATGAAGTTGATGTTTTTATTAACACCACCTTCAGCCCAGTCCAGGATGAACTTCATTGATGCAAATGATTTTCCAATCCCTGCCACTCCTAATGTTAGAGCAGTTCTAATTGGTATATTTTCACCACATGCAGGTTTGAAGATTTCATGACATTCAATGTTGATTTCTTCTTTCACTGGTTTGAATTTTGCCTCTTGAACTTGTCTGGTTTCATGTTGAACATTGACCTCTCCCCTCTCTCCTGTTATGATGTAGAGAGGTGTGTAGATATTATTCAGAAGAGCAGACGTTTTCTGCTGATCAATCCCCTCTCCTACCCAGGTATATTTCTCCTTCAGCTGGGATTTAAGTTTCCTTTGACTTGCGACATCAGGCTTCTCTGTAAAAGACGACTGACATGAATAAATAAAGAATTTCTGTTGTGATGCAATAGTGTAGCACTGTAGCGTAACACAAGTAAAGGTAGTGGTCACCTATTAAATCAATTGACTTGACACATTATGAAGCACATTAACATTTAGTGTCCTGTGTTGAAAACTGTGTTATAAAAGTGTTATTAAATCAATTCAACATAGCTCAGTTGCACTTGTGAAATGCTGGGATGTGAATGTACCCATACTTCTCCTCTCATGTGTTTACCTCGTATTTCTGTTGTCCTGTCAAATATGCCGTCGGGCAGATCTTTCAGAGGTGAAGGTCCAGAGATTAACCAGAGTTTGGCAGAAGGGAACAGGTTTCCTTGGATGAGGTTTGTCAGGAGCACACCCACAGGTGCTCGTTTTGTGACATCTTTAATCATGTCACTCTTAAAGTCGAGAGGAAGTTGACAGGAGTCCAGTTCATCCAAGAGAAATATAACTTTGAAACTTTCATAGTCAGAGATTACTGACTTTTTGGTTTCCTGAAAGAACTCATTAATAAGTTCTCTCATGCTGGGTGTTTTGTCTTTTATCGAATTAAGTTGACTGAGGTTCAGTGCAAATAGAAGTTCCTCATCTTTAAAAGATTTTAAACCTAACCATGACTTGTTTTTTTTAGTCCACTCTTCAATGAATTTCTCCACATAGAAGGTTTTGCCAATATCCGGTTGTTTGATTGTCAACACCTTCTTGATTTTCTTCTTTTTTTCATCATTGAAGATATCAGATATCTTATCTACTCTTGTCACTGACCTTGGCAGTGTCTTTTCATTTTTGTCTTCAACCTCACCAGCACTGTTTTCTCTAATAATGTGTTCGATATTTTCTTGGTTAGGATGGGTTTCATCTCTAGTTTGAGCATTTTCTCTAGAATATCTTTCCCATAGTTTTGATATCAGCTGCTTTCTGCGCTCTGAGGTCTCTGAATGAACAGAAAAATTCAGCATATTAAGAAACTTTTGTAGTATTTTCTGATCATAATAACATTCGTCAAGAAAAAACAGTAAGACATGAATGCCAATATATTATTAGCTATGGAAGTGTTAAGTTTCTTACCTCGACATTCAGTCACTTTGTGAATATACTCAGGTGGAATCTTGTCCACTCCTGAAGGTTGAGTGATGATCCAGAGTCGGGCAGAGGGGAGCAGCTTCCCCTTGATGAGGCTTGTTAGCAGCACATCGATTGAGGCCTGCTCTTTTATGTCAGTCAAGTCCTCTTTCTTTTCAAAGTCAAGGTCAAGTTCACATTTCTCCAGGCCGTCGAGGACAAAGGCTATTTTAAATTCACCATAGATGGGAACTGTATGTTGTTCAATGTCACCGAAAAAATTATTAAGGAGATCTTCCATGCTTTGAAACTTGTCTCTTTTTGAATTTAGTTCATCGAAATCATATGTCACTATCAAGTCAATGTGTTTGTTGGATTTTCCTTTTGCCCAGTCAACAATCATCTGCTTTGTCTTGAATGTTTTGCCTATTCCATCTACACCCTTTGTCAGCACTGTTCGCATTGCATGGTCCTTTGAAGGTTTGAATATTTTATTGTAGTTTTTCAGTTGCTTATTCTTTTTTTTGGCAGCTTTTATCTCAAAGAGGTCTGTGTTGGATTTGTTTTTACTCTCATCCCCATAGTCATCCCCATACATTCTGAGGATTCTCTTCTTCAGGAGTGCTGGCAGTGTGTTGTGTTGGTCATTTGTTTCTAATGAGAAAAAAGACAATAGAGATATAAGGACACTATAAATAACACTGTAGTTATTTTGGACTTAATATAATGCAAACTAGCACACAATGCTAGCTAAACCCAGAGACTGGCTATGAATATAGAATGTTGAAAACTGTATGTTTTAGTACCATATTCTTCAGGGTTAGGGATGAAGTTGAGAGGGTCATCCGTTCTCTTTTGACGACGTGACTGGAAAGAACTTAAGCGCAGACAAAACATTATAACTTCAGCGGAGAGAAAGCAGTTCCCACTCATGTTGTTTAGATGTTAGCTTTTTATTTTTTAATTTTGAAGATAACATTTTGCTTTTATAGGATGTACTGTATCTCTGTTTGTGGGAGAGACTGGTCTCTGTTTCTCAAATGGGCTCAGACATAAATATTGTAGAAAATTACTTTATAATCAAACCGTAAAATGTATTTATAACATCTTTCACCAGTGTTGTACTGATAAAGTCTGGATTTAGTCCTGATTTAGTCCTGGCCTTAAACAGTGATGACTTGGACAAGAGCATTGAAATTATTAATATTTGCACTCATGTCTTACCTTGGTTGGTCATCTTTGTTGATAGGTTTGCTGATAGACCTGTCACTTGCCATAGAAGCACTGCTGGCTGCAGAAGACCCTGATCCTTTTCTGTTAGGCCAGTTTGGAGACACAGATTGTGGAAATACAGCTGCAGTCAATGTTCAGTCAGGAAAACTACTCTTTTGTCTTCTACTGTTTTGCACATCCTCCACCTCCCCATCAAAGCCCAGTCTTGGCAGATTCATATCATCATCATGCATCAGTCTCAGCAAGTCATACCAGCATCATCATCGGTGTCTGGACTCTTTCACATGGCATTCACCTAGTTGCACTTGTGTCAATCAGACTCAATCATCACATATCTTCTGTAATCTGTCTTAACTGTTTCTATTCACTTCACTAGTCAAAATCTCTAACAATATCAAAATTTAAGCCTCAAATTTTAAACATGTTTCATATTATATTAGAACTTTAATGTGTAATTTACAGTGTGTTACTGACTTTTGGGTGAGACTCAAATCACGCATTGTTTTACTTCCTAACAAACAGGAGGTGCCATGGTATGGAAGTAAATCCGTGCCATCTTGAATTCGATTTCTAAGACTGAATTTTTTTTTGCCTTTGATTTTTCTTTTCAACGTTAAAATAAATTCAGTGTAAAAGAATACAATGTCTAAAAAAAACCATTCGCAAAAAAATCAGTGTCAAAAAATTCAGTCACAAAAAAATCTGTGTCAAAAAATTCAGTCACAAAAAATTCAGTGTAAAAAAATTAAAGAGAAAAAAAGTCAAGAGAGCCAGCGTCAACATACCGGACACCAGGGAGAAGCAATCGATCCGATCTGAAACAATTCAGTGTTAGAAATTCAAATTTTCCCCGAGCCCCGTTCGCGCAGATAAAGGAGTTGGAATTGTGACTTGTGACAATAACTGAGTAGCGCCCGGGGAGCAATGGGGGTTGGGTACCTTGCTCAGGGGTACCCCAGCCCTTTCGACCTGGTGGGGACTTGAACCGGCGACCTGCCGGTTACAAGCCAAGTTCCCTTTCCACTTGGCCACAGGCTGCCACTTTCTTTTTTTTTTTTTTTTTTTTTTTTTTTAATTTTAGATTTTATTTTAATTTAATTTAGCGTCTCCTAGTGACTTTTAGGACACAGCCAGTAGCTACTTTCCTTACTGATGAGTTGGCAACACTGCTTACCTGGGTTCATCATGAGTGAAGTTGATGGGCTTGCCCATGGATCTGTCACTTTTTAAAGAAACATCGCTTTTTATAGGAGAGTCTGGCCTTTCTGTAACAAACTGGCTGTAAATACAAAAATTGTTTAAAGTTTTGTTCATTGTCAAAGCTTTACATATTCAGCTGTATTTTAGTCTTTTAATGTGCTACGTTTGTTCAGACTGTTTTCCCTTTATCCCCAAATCCAATTCTCTCCAAGTCCCAATATTATCATAATTGCTGTATCTTACCCTGGTTCATCATGAGTGAAGTTGATGGGCTTGCCCATGGATCTGTCACTTTTTAAAGAAACACAGCTGTTTATAGGAGAGTCTGGCCTTTCTGTAACAAACTGGCTGTAAATACAAAAATTGTTTAAAGTTTTGTTCATTGTCAAAGCTTTACATATTCAGCTGTATTTTAGTCTTTTAATGTGCTACGTTTGTTCAGACTGTTTTCCCTTTATCCCCAAATCCAATTCTCTCCAAGTCCCAATATTATCATAATTGCTGTATCTTACCTTTGTTCATCATGAGTGAAGTTGATGGGCTTGCCCATGGATCTGTCACTTTTTAAAGAAACATCGCTTTTTATAGGAGAGTCTGGCCTTTCTGTAACAAACTGGCTGTAAATACAAAAATTGTTTAAAGTTTTGTTCATTGTCAAAGCTTTACATATTCAGCTGTATTTTAGTCTTTTAATGTGCTACGTTTGTTCAGACTGTTTTCCCTTTATCCCCAAATCCAATTCTCTCCAAGTCCCAATATTATCATAATTGCTGTATCTTACCCTGGTTCATCATGAGTGAAGTTGATGGGCTTGCCCATGGATCTGTCACTTTTTAAAGAAACACAGCTGTTTATAGGAGAGTCTGGCCTTTCTGTAACAAACTGGCTGTAAATACAAAAATTGTTTAAAGTTTTGTTCATTGTCAAAGCTTTACATATTCAGCTGTATTTTAGTCTTTTAATGTGCTGCGTTTGTTCAGACTGTTTTCCCTTTATCCCCAAATCCAATTCTCTCCAAGTCCCAATATTATCATAATTGCTGTATCTTACCCTGGTTCATCATGAGTGAAGTTGATGGGCTTGCCCATGGATCTGTCACTTTTTAAAGAAACACCGCTGTTTATAGGAGAGTCTGGCCTTTCTGTCACAAACTGGCTGTAAATACAAAAATTGTTTAAAGTTTTGTTCATTGTCAAAGCTTTACATATTCAGCTGTATTTTAGTCTTTTAATGTACTACTTTTGTTCAGACTGTTTTCCCTTTATCCCCAAATCCAATTCTCTCCAAGTCCCAATATTATCATAATTGCTGTATCTTACCTTTGTTCATCATGAGTGAAGTTGATGGGCTTGCCCATGGATCGGTCACTTTTTAAAGAAACACCGCTGTTTATAGGAGAGTCTGGCCTTTCTGTCACAAACTGGCTGTAAATACAAAAATTGTTTAAAGTTTTGTTCATTGTCAAAGCTTTACATATTCAGCTGTATTTTAGTCTTTTAATGTACTACTTTTGTTCAGACTGTTTTCCCTTTATCCCCAAATCCAATTCTCTCCAAGTCCCAATATTATCATAATTGCTGTATCTTACCTTTGTTCATCATGAGTGAAGTTGATGGGCTTGCCCATGGATCTGTCACTTTTTAAAGAAACACCGCTGTTTAAAGGAGAGTCTGGCCTTTCTGTCACAAACTCGCTGTAAACAGTGAAGATAATCATTCAGTTAATAATTTCTTAATAGTCTTTTTACTGAGCATTGAAATTATGAAATATTGCCCTTATGTCAAAGACCTATATTCAACATAGAAGTATTTTTTTATTGTTTTAAGGCTGCTGTGAACTAGTGACTTATGTTTGTCTTGTAGAATACAAAAGGAAATGTCTCTTGTAACTATGTGAATAGTTTATCTGTTATCTTTTTGTTGTGAGGCAACAGTGCCAGCCACTGCCCCACCCATGTCACGTGTCTATTGTAGACCTTTTTTATTTGTACATCAGCTCTAACTGAAGTACTAGCACATAGTAGAGCGCAGTCTTTGCTGTTCGCGATGCCAGCACACTTCCAGCACTGACATCCAGCCTAAGACATAAAAAAACAACAACTTTTTAGCCAATTAACAGACGGCTCACCATATAACTCTTAGCCTAACAATATGTTTACAATTTTTTCTCACTCTTGTACAGAATGGTAACTGAAGTTTGCCTCACTTTCTAAACCACTCACTCTCCACTCTAAAAAGTCCAATCAGGAATTTTACATCATGACAGAGTTGTTGAGCCATGTCTGCCTCCGTCTGTAAGATTAAAGGCATTATTTTTCTGATAACTGTGATTAAAAATATCGTCCTTGAGTCCCTGACTGTAACCTTATTTCCCCCAGCAGGGGTGAGGATGAAGAAGTCAGTGCTGACTCTCTGTCAGTACCTCATATAACCACACTTTAATATAAAAACAGACCTATTACTTTTACAGTGTAATATTGCACTATGCACTTACTCCTCAGTTGATGTGGCCATGACTTGTCCGTCAGGCACCTTGGTTTTTCTCTCATGTGAAGCTGAGGGTTGAGGCTGTTTTTTTCTTCCTCTGTTACATTTTTCAAGCTCCTTGTCTTTTTCACCAGGTTACAGTTGTAGTGAAGATGATTTGCTTCATTCATTCATTCACTTTGTTTTCCAGATGTATTGTATTGGCTGGTTGGTGAGAAGATTCTCAGATCCACTCGTTGCCTTACATACTGTAAAAATACAAAAATGTTATTTTGAATTAGTTTGATAATGTAATATTGTAGCGTAGCTACGTTTAAGAGCACGCCCCCATCCAGTGTGTTTACGTTGGTTCAGCGCCGGAAGTGAAGAGTGGTGTGTGAGAGACATGTACTGTGGCTGCAAAAGAGTTATGCAATAGTGATGGGAAGTTCGACTCTTCTTACTGACTCGGATCTTTTACTCTCGGACAGTAAATTTAACTAATCTTTTTTTGAGTCATTTCGTTCATTTCGTTCATTTTTACAGCGGTTGGCGCTGTATCCCTCTTGTGGGCGTTGTAAAAAAAAAGACTGCGGTTCTCAAACACTTAACATGGTTTGCTTCAGCTGACAAAGTATAATAAACAAAATGCCATAAGCAATTCAAACCATATGAAACCCTAGGAAAGCAAATACACACCTCAATAAAGTGACTTGTGTCCTGTATCCTTTCTGCCATTGTTGTTTAACAGCACAACAGTGACTAGGTAGCTGTCACGTGACCTAAGGACCGACGCTCGCCCAGTTGAGTGAATCCTGAACTAATCATTTCTGTTTCCTTTCCTGCTGAGGTTAAGCAGCTGCCTGCCATCGTGTGGCGAAAGAAGGTACTGCATGAAAATAAACGAACGAACCACTCGGTTGAGTGAATCCTGAACTAATCATTTCTGTTTCCTGTCCTGCTGACTGAACGTATGCAGCGGTCTGCCATGTGGCGAAGGAAGGTACTGCATGAAAATGAACGAACGAACCACTCAGTTGAGTGAATCCTGAACTAATCATTTCTGTTTCCTGTCCTGCTGACTGAGCTTATGCAGCTGTCTGCCATGTGGCGAAGGAAGGTACTGCATGAAAATGAACGAATCACTCACTGAGATGACTCATTACTCCCGAGTCATATAAAAGATTAGTTAATTTTGAACGAAACGTTCACGAACGACACATCACTATTATGCAATCAATATAGCCGGGAACGGCGAAAGAGAGAACACGTCTCCTCGTCACTTGAGAGTGTTACAATATATTCAGATTCAGAAAACTGTATTCATGCCCAAAGGACAATTCGATTTATACAGTCCACTGGCTAGTAAGTCCAACCGAAACCTACGCCCTTGGTTCTTGTGCACAGCTGTAAAAACAGCGCCTACAGCGTCACCGTTGGCGCACAGCTTCTCTACTCGATCATGTCTTTTTACATTTGTGCACGTCAACCTGGTTTGAAAAAACACGATCCTCGGCCACAGCTCCTAATTTAAGAACGACTATATCTGGAGAGGCACATATTTATAGTTAGAACAATTCAGGCGAACATGACGTACATTAAAGCTGCTGAATACGAATCAGACCGCGGTGAAATCAGTTTCAGGTTGGATATTCAACGGACATTCGCTCCAGATTCAACGACACCCCTCTCCCTCTCCACCCCGAGATAGGTGCACGATCACGGCTTGTTCAAAGTCCGACCCATCGCTCTTGACTTCCGTGGTCTTATTTAGGGACCGTCAAAAAATTACTCTTGAAAAGCCAATATTTACATAAAAATTGAGAAAAACATATATACGAGGTACTAAAATGGAATAAAAAGAGATGTGTCCTGACAAGGCAGTCTAGCACTATGGCCCTATACTGATTTGGCGTCTTTAGGTCACATGGCCTGGAAGCTATTGAGCTAAAATGCTAATATTTACATTAAAAAAATTATAAAACATTTGGGAAGTATTTAAATGGAATAAAAATAGGTGTGTCCTGACTAGGTACCCTTAGCAAAAAGTAGTATACTTGAAGTTTATTTTATTAAGTATGCTTGAGTATAAGTATAAGTGTATCAAGTATACTATAGACCATGTACTTGTAGTGTACTAGAAAGTGTACTAATTTAATACTTCTTCGGACTAAATTGGAACATTTTTAGTTTATTATAGTATACTTTAAGTATCACTTTAAGTTTACAAAAGTACACTTACAAGTATACAACAAGTACACTAGGTATATACTTCTAGTCCACTGAATTATACTTTAAGTATCATTTTAAGTTTACAAAAGTATACTTTCAAGTATACAAGAAGTGCACTAGGTATATACTTCTAGTCCACATTTTAGTTTATTAAATTATACTTTAAGTATCATTTTAAGTTTACAAAGTATACTTTCAAGTATACAAGAAGTACACTAGGTATATACTTCTAGTCCACATTTTAGTTTATTGAATTATACTTTAAGTATTATTATAAGTTTACAAAAGTACACTTTCAAGTATACAAGAAGTACACTAGGTATATACTTCTAGTCCACATTTTAGTTTATTGAATTATACTTTAAGTATTATTTTAAGTTTACAAAAGTACACTTTCAAGTATACAACAAGTATACTCATCTATATATCACTAGTGTACTAGTGTGTACTAGTGTGACGACCCCGAGTGGCCGGGGTTGTGTAGGTGTGTCTCTCTCCCTTTCTCTTTGTTTCACACAGGCAGGCAGGCAATCAAGCCTATGCATCACAGGTGCGTGCAGTTACCAAGGAGGCGGGGCTGTGCCTTTAAAGCCCTACAGTCCAGCCGTGCTCTCTCTCACCATTTCCAGCCTGGCGTCCTGCAGCTCACATTGTTTTGTTCTTAGTTTCACATCCAACACTCACACACATCCATACACCTGCATTTACAACTGATTCACCTGATTACAGATATAGGTTATGTTTGGTTTAGCTTGTTATGTTGATTATAAATAAATGTTAAATTGCCAGCATCTCTCTTGTAGCTGTTGTTTTGTCAAGTCATCTGAGCCAGTCTTGACAACTAGGTATATACTTCTAGTCCACATTTTAGTTTATTGATGTATACTTTAATGAACTTAGAATTTTTTTATTAGTTTACTTGTTATACTTTAAGTTAAGTTTGCTTAGCATATTACTTGTAGCATACTATTTATTTACTTCTTAAAGTTAACTCATACTGTACATACACTGGATTGCAATGTATTTACAAAATCACAAAACAGGATGTTGAAAACAAGTTTGATATATTTATATAACATTATAAAACTTAACATATTCAATACATACAACATATTTACAAATACCCACTTAAATCATTAAAGATGTGCATTTCAAAAACAAAGAACCTCTATGAAATCAAGTCCTTCTTTGCTGAAAAAATGAAAGGAAAAAGTGCACATTTGCATGTAAAAATGGAAACATAATAGTCTCTCCAAGATTAAGTCCTTTTTTGTCAAAAAATGGTAAAGGAAAACGTGTGCATTTGTTTGTAAAAATGTAAACAAAATAGTGTCTAACTGAGAAATTAAGTCCCTCCTTGTCAAAAAAAAGGTAAAAGAAAAGTGCACATCTTTGGAACAAAAAATAAAAAACTTGATAGAAACAAAAACGCTACTTCTTTTCCGTTACTTGCTTGGCATAGCTTATATTGTTGCATTTCTTTCTTATGATTCGTCTCACATCTTGCATGGTGGTGTCAGGGAACTTTGTCTGGACATGGACTGTGAGTGAAAAAACACACATACAAAACACAATATCACTTCAATGTTATTTTTTTCACCATCCACAATTAACATACATGTCAAAGAGGCATGAACGAGGGTTTATCAGGTACATTTCTGAACTGCAATCAGCATTTAAGTTACCAGAGTGGTAACTGAGTGGCAAAACAATGGGCAGCATGCTGGCAGTGACATCACGCGCAAACCCTCTACAATTTACGACAATTGAAAACATTATTTATTGAAGCATTAGTATTTGTTGTTGTTTTTAGAATGATTTTATTTGTAGTACTGATAGTGTGTGTGTGTGAGTGAGTAAGTGTATGTTCCATATTAAAAGTGACAGTAATTGAATCAATATTGTCTTTAACATTACAGTACATGGAACATTACAGTCATTTGCTAATAAAATAAGGGGGAAAACAATATGTATGGATTTATTTTAGAATGAGTTTTGTTTTTAAATGAATTAAATGCACTCACCAAGTATAGCATCAAGCTTTGTGTTATCCAGTGGTGGCTTTGACTCCACATCTTTATGAGCCCCTGACTGCCTCCCGGTCAAACTTGAATTCGACAGTGTTTCTCTACCGTAGATGAGCACCGCAAGATCCCCAATATACAATGCTGAACTTGCAGTCCGCAGAGACTTCAGCTCTCATCTTGGGACTTTTACATCATGGCCTGGCACAAGAAGCACCTGCAAAACATTTGAATTTTCTCAACAACTCACCAAATAATGATTAAAAAAATACAGTATTATTTGGAAATCTACTGTATCTATTCATCTGTGCAGTGAATGTGCATAGGCATAGTCTATAGACTAACTCCATAATATGAGAAATGTGGGGGCGTCCTCATACCATTTCCTAATCCATCAATTATGGTATATGTCCAGCACAAAGTTGATCTATGTTTTCTTTCTAGCTTATGTGTACAATCAAAAGTTGAGAGGAAAATTTCATAGCAAACCTTTCCCCACATGGATAAATAACATACAGTATCATCACTGTGCATTTTGAGGTATTTACCATATCATCAGGGTCAGAAAACACTTGAGGAGAGCTGGGTGCAGAAACTGATGGGCCTACAGGTGGTGTGGGTGTTGACCAGGTGGATGCAGGAGTTGAGATCTGAACTGTGATTTTTTCGATGACATCTTTCAGCTGAGTTACTACTGCTGGAAGATCTGTAAAGGGAATGAACACAAGGGGGGAAACAAGGGAACAAAAGCTTTGTGTCATTACTGTGTTTTGGGAACCTTTTTAAACGTTACATTAGTCATTTTTATGAAGAGCATGGTTGGAGGTGGAGCTGATTAAGGAGGAACGGGGAGTAGGAGGAGACTGAATCAGCCAGGTATGGGCCTTTTTCCACACTTGGCAGCAGATCCCAGCTCTCCCTGGCAGCCATTGTTTGTCTGTATGATTTGTGAGCCTCTTTGTGTTCAGATGTCAATGCTTCAATATTGGAGTATTTGTGTTAGATTATGTTGGTTCAAGGCTGCACATTATATTAATGTAATTCTCAGTTAAATGGTCATTTCTTTGTATTTGGGAAGATTTTTCAGTAATTATATGTATCCATTTCTATTCAGATGAAACCAGCTTTGATTGTTGTCAGCCTACCACCTTCTCACATTGTCACAAGACAATAAAACAAATTAATGTTCTGGATTTCTGGATCTCGTGCAGTTCATTGTGTCTGACTGCACACCCACAGAATTTGTCTGACTTCAGGAATCAGTATAGGCAAACCACTACAGTCTTTAAAAGCTGGTGTTATACAATTTTCTTTACTTTAATTAATAAACAGAAAATACCTCTCATGGAATCTAGTATCTCTTTCACATGGCCTTCTTTCAGGCTCTTGATTTCTCTCTGAAGCTCTTTTATTTTCTGCTGTGCCACACTCCAGTTTCTGGGCATCTGCTCCTCATCTGATGACTCCTCAGTTGAGTTAGTTAACTACACCAAAACACATGAAATCAAAGAATCAGCCTTCTCTGTGGCAGCACATAATTCACACCATAATTATTGCATCAACTCAAAGTACCACAATTAAAATATAGTCAAATATTTACCTCTGAAGATACCTTGTTTGCCAGCTGCTTCTTCAGTTCTTCAATCATTTGGTTTGCAGACTCTTTTTCTGCACAGTTTGCTCTTTTTCTTTTCTGTCAAAATTACAATTCAGTTTTGTATTTTTATAACAGGCATATGTAATAACATTGATGTTAATGATTATGATGTAGTACTAGTTACAGAATTGACTGCACCACTGATGGATTATAACTAGATTCAGAAATGTGTAAATCATCAAAACAAAAATCATTTAATTATGGACTTGGCCAACTGTCAAATGTATTTAATTATCTGCTTATACTAATCAGGCTTAAAGATAGTCAAAGCGTCTTAGTATTTTACAAAATTTAACAAGACAATATTCTTTAATGATTGTAACAGTGGATAAACACAGGAGGCACTACTGTTTTAAACAAGTGCATTTCTATACAAGTTTTATGCACACCAAAAATGATTAAGAAATGTGACTTCTGTTCTGAATTACAATTGACTGATGTCATACGGTGTTATTTATCCAGGCAACTACCTTTTTTTGTGGAACTTCATGATCCTCCTCTTCAACATCTTTCCACTTGCTGTTCGGCTTCCTCTTCCTCTTGGGTGCTTCTTGCCAGATGTCTTGACCCCTTATGAATTCCTGTCTCTTCTTGCAGAGATCACTGTAGTTGTCTGTGTAAGAAACGTGATCAAATTAAAAGTTTGACTGTGGCTTGACTTTAGATGTGTGTGTGTATACATATATACGTATATATATATATGTATATATATATATATATATATATATATATATATATATATATATATATATGTATACATTCAAACCACATAAAAGCCTATAAAAATATGGAAAAACCTGGAGAGAAACTAGCACAGGCTAAGCATGTAGGTCAATTGAAATGGGATTTAAGTGCTAAATTAAATATACTTATATGCTAAATTACTTACTACTTAAAAAGCAGACAGTCAAACTTGCATGAAGCATTGCCATGTGTTGTGGGCTTGTAGATTAGCTTTTTTCAAATATATATATATATTGTGGCAGGATGAGGAAAGGCTGAGACGTAGGTGAGTTTCACAGGTTTATTCTGTATCAGGTAAACAGCGAGCACATGTGCCCCATACAGCAGATATATATATCACAGAAACACCCCTTACCCAGAAACCCACTGGGTGAGAGAACACACCTCTGAGTGCCCGCCACACAGCCCCCCCCGAACATCCAGAGGTAACCCCAGGGTAAGAATCAGTACCTCACAGGAGGCTTAACCAGTCTGCCATAACGGGTACGCCGCCCCACGTCCGAAACCACAGGGGGGCGACAGGCAGGAGAGATATCAACCACGACAGGGTTCGCTTTACCCGCCACATGCTGAATGTCCGTCGTGAACTCGGAGATGGCTGCCAAGTGGCGCTGCTGGCGAGCAGACCACGGCTCAGTCACCTTCGCCATAGCAAACGTTAACGGTTTGTGGTCGACATAAGCCGTGAAAGAGCGGCCCTCCAGCAGGAAACGGAAATGGCGGGTAGCCAGGTAAAGTGCTAACAGTTCCCGGTCAAAAACGCTGTATTTGCGCTCGTTGTCTCGCAAACTACGGCTAAAAAACGCGAGAGGCTGCCATGCACCAGCCACATGCTGCTCGACCACCGCCCCCACAGCCACGTCCGACGCATCGGTTGTGAGAGCAATGGACGCCCGAGACGCAGGATGCGCTAGGAGCGCCGCGTTTGCCAGGGCAGACTTAGCCCCATCAAAGGCCTGAATGCGTTCAGGGGTCCAGTCGACCTGGTCGTTGGCCTTCTTCAGCCTCAGGGCCCCATATAGAGGCAACAGGAGGTGGGCAGCACGAGGTAGGAAACGGTTATAGAAGTTCACCATGCCCAAAAACTCCTGCAAGGACTTGACCGAGACCGGACGGGGAAAATCCGCCACCACTTGCACCTTAGAAGGCAAAGGAACCGCACCCTGCGACGAAATGCGATGGCCCAAGAAATCAATCACCGGCAGTCCAAACTGACATTTTGCTGTGTTGACAATCAAGCCATGTTCATCGAGGCGCCGGAAAACTTGCTTAAGGTGCGACAGGTGCTCATCAGCCGACGGGCTGGCCACCAAAATGTCGTCCAGATAGACGAAAACGAACGTGAGGTCACGCAACACCGAGTCCATCAGCCTCTGAAATGTTTGTGCCGCACCCTTGAGGCCAAACGGCATGCGCAGGAACTCGAAAAGCCCGAATGGCGTAATAACCGCGGTTTTGGCCACGTCCTCCGCGCGCACGGGAACCTGATGATAACCACGCACCAGATCCACCTTAGAGAAAATCGTCATTCCCGCCAGGCGGACCGAAAAATCCTGAATGTGCGGAATGGGATAACGGTCATGTGCAGTAATGTTATTCAGGCGGCGAAAGTCACCACACGGCCGCCAAAACCCATCCGCCTTGGGCACCATATGGAGCAGCGAGGCCCACGGGCTGTTCGAACGCCTCACGATCCCTAAACGCTCCATGGTAGCGAACTCCTCCTTAGCCGTAGCTAATTTAACAGTGTCGAGGCGCCGCGCGCGTGCGAAAACCGGCGGACCTGTAGTCGGAATGAAGTGTTCTACGCCGTGCTTAGTAACCGCTGTAGAAAACGCGGGGGTCGTTAAAGACGGAAAATCTGCCAGTAAACGCTGAAAAACATCACCCGATGCCGAAAAGTTAGCGTGTGTTAACGGCCCGGAGCCCCCTGTCTGACATGGAAAGGTAGCAAAAGACACAGCATCAATCAAACGGCGATTAGCTACATCCACTAGCAAACCATTAGTACAGAGAAAATCTGCCCCGATAATGGGAACTGTAATGGAGGCTAACACAAAGTCAAACTGAAATTTGCGTCCATTGAAACAAACAGTCACAGACCTGGTACCAAATGTCTCGATAGAGGAGCCGTTGGCTGCACTCAACCGTGGGCCGCTGCCACGGGCCGACAGTTCCACTGGTGCGGGGGGAAGAAGACTCTTCTGGGAGCCGGAGTCCACCAGAAACCGTCCACCTGACAGTGTGTCTTTAACAAAAAGCAGCTCCTCTCGATCACCGGCGCCCACAGCTGCTACTAAGCGCCGGCTCCGCCGTTTCCCGGTGCCTCGAACGCGCACGGAGGAACGCAGCGCCGAGCCTTGCCGCCAAAACGCTGGTGGAAGAAACACAGGTCTCCTCGCCGCCTTCTAGTGGAGACTCCAGCCGTCATCGCCGAATCCGCGCCCTCCACAGTGGGCTGCAGGTAATCCGACGCCACACTCTGTACGGAAACACGTCTGGAAGTCAGCAGGATCCGATCCGCTTCCTCAGCCAAACCACGGAAGTCGCCAGCGGCCAGGCACGGGGAGTTCGCCAGGGCTGTGCGCACCGGCAGCGGGAGTTGGCGCAGGAAAATATGCGGGAAAAGGAAACCACCGTCCTCCGTGCCCAGTAACGACAGCATACCATCCATCAGGTCCACCGCCGAACCATCGCCCAAACCGGGAAGCGAAAGCAGCTTATCCGCTCTTTCCGCGGGAGACAGGCTGTAGCGCCGGAGGAGAAACTGCTTGAGCGCGGCGTACTTACCGTGCCGCGGCGGGGCGCGCAGAAGCTGCATCACGCGGCGAGTGGACTGCTGATCCAGTGCCGCGACCACCAAATAATACCTGGAGTCGTCAGCCGTTATTCCTCGCAGGTGGAAAAGCGCCTCGATGTGCTCAAACCATGGAGCAGGGTCACTCTGCCAAAACTCCGGAAGCTTCACCGGCCCGGTAAAGCCGGCCGGCGGGAGTTGGGCCATGGCTGAAGAGGAAGCACGTCCACTGTTTGCCGAAGAGGAATCACACTCCTCTGCTTCGTCGAACATGTTCAAAACAGGGTCACCAATGTGGCAGGATGAGGAAAGGCTGAGACGTAGGTGAGTTTCACAGGTTTATTCTGTATCAGGTAAACAGCGAGCACATGTGCCCCATACAGCAGATATATATATCACAGAAACACCCCTTACCTAGAAACCCACTGGGTGAGAGAACACACCTCTGAGTGCCCGCCACAATATATATATATATATATATATATATATATATATATATATATATATATATATATATATAGGTATAGATGTATATCTCCAGGCCCCACTTTAGAACATCTGGGCTATGACAAAGTGACAGATTAAATCAATGCTATCAAGCTAACTGGGAAGCAATAAAATTCAACAACTTACCACCAAACATTAAAACTTTTGCTGGGAAAAAGGCTGGACTGTCTGACTTTTTTCTGCCTTAACGTCCCACTTTACCTCCATCCATCCATCTCCATCTTCTAGATTAGGGCACTGGGTGATTAATTTTGGACATTGTTGCTGCTCGTCAGGACTCATCCATGAAATCTTCCCAACTTCCACAGTCTTGTCTTTGAAATAATAAATGGCAAATGCCATTGTGGTATCGCAGTGCTAAAAAAAATAAAATTTTACGTACCGTATGTCTTCCCTTCTTCTCCTTTCCTTGAGAACACGACGGACCTTTTTTTTTGAGTACATGACCGTTAACTACATAACGTGGGCGCCAATTTCAAATTGGGCTCCCATTGGCAGCCAGGTAGGGAGGCGGGGTTATGGCCGGGAAGTGCGCGACCACACAGTCTGTGCGCGACACTGTGACAGCGCAGCGTGAGCTGAGAAGAAGCGCTCTGAGTTAGCTCATCAGGGCTAACATGGCGAAACGTCGTGGACCGTATAAAAGATATTTGGAGGATGACACAGCAGAGATTCCAAGGACTACCAAGCACAGATGGAAAGTAAAAGTAAGTAACAGATAATGAATTAAAGATTTTTTAAAGATTTTTAAACTGGGCCCCTCCTCTCGGGCTCTCAACTGTGTAGCCTCCTGCCCCTGACAGCAGTAGCAGCAGTTGTCAGTCCGAGTGAGGCGCTGGAGCTGTGGGCCCATGGAGAATGAAATGACTTGAGTAATAGTAGTAAACCTTAAAGACATGTGCAATAAAACCCTGGGCAATACGGGGTAACTGTAGGTGTGTGTGTACCTATGTATGTATGTGTATGTATGTATATATATATATATATATATATATATATATATATATATATATATATATATACATATATGTGAGTATATATGTGTATATATATATATATATATATGTATATGTGTTGTTTGTATGTATGTATGTATACATACATACATACATAGATATATATATATATATAGCATGGGTCATTTACGTTTGTATTTTTATACTTTTTTAATTTTAATTTTTATTTTATCTTTATTTTTAGCTTATTTTATTCTATTCTATATTTTATGGTGTTTGGTACCTGGGGTGTTTCTCTTTCCAGTCTCCTGTAAAGTGTGACTCTAATCTTAACAGTGCTGTGTGTTGATGTTGGAGCTGTTAATTTCCCCGAGGGAACCTCCCAAAGGGATCAATAAAGTCGTCTGTCTGTCTAATAACTGACATTTATATTTGACATTTACCCCACCTTTCCAGGACAGGGCAGAACTACAGGATAACACACAAGATCCCATGAGTCGGCCTATTGCTTCCCACAGAGAAGTTAGAGATGATGTCAACAGTAGGAGATCCTCCACAATTAAGCTTTTGGATACTGCCTTTCAACAAGTAATACGCAATGACATAGTTTTAGTCTAAGTGGAATTGTTTGATGTCGTAGTTATTACAGGCATTAAATATTATGCCCCCCCCCCCCCCCCCCCCCAAACTGTGCTATCAGCTCCCCAAGTAGGTATAATCATGAGCACATGTCATATGCCACGTCACTGATTTATTTTTCTCCAATAACACTACAAGCACTTGAGGTCTGAAGCAGTTTTAAGTTGTCTAAAAATGAAAGTGTACACCTACTCTGTTTAAGATTTGGTGATTGGACTTCACATATAGGGAGTTAATGCATTCAATTGTTCATTGTCTTTCTCTTGTTAATGTGTAGAATGCCAATCATGATGATGACATCAACACAGATAGTCATATGAGTAACACTTCAACCAATGGAGAAGAAGAACTCAATAATTCCAGCAGTGAAGATAAACTCAGTAATGACAACTCTTCGACAACCAGCGTGTTGGATATGGACAATCAAGAGGTACACTCGAAATAAAAAGTTTAGCCTCATCGGCATGTTTTGTGGTGGGGGTGGAATACACTAGGCCAACTTTGTTAGCATAAGCCCCTTTTAACAGCCTGTTCAGGGTGGGTTTGATGCGCCTCTGATGCGCCTTGCTGGTCTGTTTAAACAGCACTGATGCGGGCTGGGGGGTCCGAGTTGCACCGCACTGACCCGCCTTTGGAACATCATAGCATAAACGTTTAGGAAAAATGAAACTCAAGTGTCGAGTCCGCAAGTAAAAGACAAAGTTTAAAAAAAGTAAAAGTCTCGTTCAGACAGCAGCCGGCTGATCTCTGAAAACTCTGTAACCTAGAGATTTTTGCACACACGACTTTACACACGATTGTGGCGCATATCAGGTATTTTAAGTTTTGAGGAAATCAACAGAAGTAGCTCTATACTAGATGGATTTAATGACTCTCTGAATTTCGGGTATTTTTCTTAACAGAGGAGGAAGTGATGCTGATGCTGTTAAAATCTGCAATGCCGGCTCGCTGTATAAAATGCCCGACTGAAGCGTGTTATTGGTGAGCCTTCAGTGCGGCGCTGACGCAGGGTCTCTGTGTAAAAGGGGCTATAGTAATACTCATCAGAGGGCTTCCAGTGACACCCTAATCAAAGTGTCTACAGTGCACATATTTTACAGTACATGTAGTTTGCTGTAATAGTTGAGTGCATTCAACGGAAATTTTAGATTAATGGTGGTACATTTTGAGCTATCCTCTAGCCTACCCCAAGTGTACATGAATGACAACATTGTCAGCAAAAAGCTACAGCAAACCACCTGCACAATTTCAATCATAGATTTATTAACTACCTTTTTCATTCTCTTGCCTTTGTTCACATGTAGAATGATTATACAGATAACCAAATCAACACACAGGAACACTGCAGTAACACTTCCAACAGTGAAGATGAAGATACTGAACTCAACACTGAGAACCCTACCACAAGCCAATTGGATGTGGAAATTTCAGAGGTAAATGCACCATTCTATGTGGTAGTTTATATATGTTTTTTGTTATATAAATGTCTACTTGTTTAATTAATTATTTAAGTAATCTTTTTCCCTTGTCAACCTGTAGAATGAGGAAGCCCTGTCACATTCTGAAGAGGACTTGACTGATTCTGCCAGTAATGAAGGTGAAAACCATGCTGACGATGAAGACGTGATGGAGGGGAATAGTACTAGAGAAAAGACACCTGAATTTCCAGTGGTATGTAGACAGTGGTTCAATAACACATTGCTAGTAGTTACTGTATGCCCATTACAGAAAATTAGAGCATTTGGAGAAATTCTACATAATAATAATATGTAGCTATTGTTACCATCCAGTCAGCAGATATATTGTTACTGTGCCTACATCATCTGGGGAAGCCTGACGATGTTAGTTTTTGTCAAGGCATGACATTTTATAATTACACTTTCTACATCGTAATGCCTGCTTTATACTTCACCGTGCGACACATTCTATGCTGGAAAATAGCAAGTGCGCAAGCTCACAGCACATCTTATACGAGACGTCCTGTGAGCTTGCAGATTTGCTTTTTTCACCATTCATCTACATAATTGTGAGGTATAAATGGGGCATAAGATTTTCAGGAATGAACAGACACGTTCCAGGATTTAAAAGTAGAACAGCGTGTGGTTACAAGTCTAAATGGGTTAAATGTTACAAGTATCATGGGTTAAATTGCATTTTTAGTAAATAATATTTTGTGTAACCCTTAGGAAAGTTACTTTCTATGAGGCTATGAACCAATTGTTGTGATTTTTGTTATAAGGGTAAAAATACTTTATGCTAGACTGATATTACTGCTTAAGTTTGCTGCTACTCATTCTCATTTATACAAGCTTTTTCTATCCTTTTTCCTATATTTATAGGGCAGTGAAGACCAAGCAGATGGTGACAAGCCCCTGTATCCTGGTGCACCTGTTTCAAAGGGAGAAAGTTTACTGATGCTGATGTCCTATGTGCTGCGGAACAATTTAACCGGCAAAGCACTTACTCATTTACTGGAACTGTTCAACCTGATGTTTCCAGGTCTGGTTCCACCCTCACATTACCTTTTCCACAAAGAATTTGGAAGTTCATCACAGTCTGAAGTTCACTTTTATTGAGAAAAATGTTTAGCATACCTTGGCATTAGTGCAGACTGTCAGTATTGCAACACAGTATTTGATGCCAACACAAGTTTAAAAAAGGGTTTCTACTTTATTGTAATTCCCCTTCACACACAGATTAAACAACTTCTGCAGGAACATGATGTCAGTCTTACTGAAAAAAGTAGATCCTTTGGTGTTTTAACTGACATACAGTCTGGTGGAGAGTATCAAAAAATGTGTGACAGTGGAATTCTTGGAAAAGATGATTTGACTCATTTGACTCAGCATTTGGCCAATTCAGTGCCAGATAATTGAACTGGAACCAGAAATGAGACGGGTGTCGTTCGATCTGAAGCGAATGTCCGTTGAATATCAAACCTGAAACTGATTTCACCGCGGTCGAATACCGACATTATAGAGTCGCTCAATCTTACCAGACGGTGCAGATGAAGCCACAATCTCCACTCGAATGATTTCACAGTTTTTTTTATTCGCAAGGAAGTGTGTGATGACACTTTCAGTTTCAGTTTCTTATATGTCGTAAAAGGGGAAGGAGAGTTTGTAAAGCAGCTCCTTCTGAAAATAACTGCAACATTTTGTCAGACAAACAATGTTTGAAAAAGTGGTGTGAATTTTTGAAAGTCACTTTTAGCACATATACAACAATATTTGTTAACTTAGAAATACAGAGCAAGGAAGGTAAATAACTGAGAAGACTCCCTATAGAAATGTCGGAATTTAGTGCCTCCTCAGTCTCACCCTGTCATGCATCGCCACTCATGAGATCCACATACACACAATGCAAATATACAACTTGACACACACACACACACATATGACCCTGCAGCAGACCTGTACTGTGTTTCGTCCAAGAATGTGTGAGTGGGAGAGCGAGGCAGAGATTCTGTGTGTGTGTGTGTGAGTGAATGACTTTAGTGCCTTTACACTGGGTACACATGGTGAGCACCTGTTCACCGCTCTCCTCCATGTTTTTTCATTACCCGTGCAGTTCATTGAACCTTAATTACCCTCACAACCTGACTCACTTCTTCCTACTCCCTTTGTCCTCATATTTCTTCTATCTGTTCTCTGCCTCCCAACCATAAGTGAGTCATTTTATACTGCGTATCCACATATTGGATTTATGAGAGACATTAGAAAAGGGGAATTGTCAGAACTAATGCGGCAGAACTCAGGATTTTACTGACTTCATCTGTGCCACATCTTTAAGACTGTCTATCGATTACAGAGAGGATCCTGGTGTGTTTGCAGGAAAAACACAAGGATTGAGTAGGCGAGAAAGACAAATTGTAACCGTGTTAACGTGTGTGTCCACGTCTGTGATACCATGTTTGAGTATCTGTTACTGAAGTCCAGATGCAGAAACATGTGTAAAGCATCAGCACATTTACAGACTGATGGCATGGTGGCACTGGAGTACATGCATCAAACATTTCAGTGGAAAATACACAAACAAAGATCAAACTAAGATCAGACGTCAGTGCAGAAACATATACAAATACATGGCCCTGCTCCATTATGTTTCAGGAAACAGCAGGAAGAGAACAAGTTAAGAAGTTGTGCATATGTGTGCATTTGTGTGTGCGCAGAACAGTCTCAACCTGAGATGGAGCATTTTGTCGTCTGATTCAGCCACTTCTGAAGGACTAAACAACATTGATGTAGAGAAGGCACCATCAGTATGTCAGTCAGTAATGTGCTTAGTTTTTGTCTTTGTAAATTTATTTCATACATAATCCTTTTGGGTTCATATGAAGTGTATTTAGTTTTCTCTGCCGACAATTTTGAAAGGTTGCAAGGTTGACCAATCCTTACTATAGCTCATAAAATCACAGCATATTAAAAGCCCTGCTGCAGCAACTATGCCTCTCTTTCCCTCGCTCTCTCTCTCTCTCTCTCTCTCTCTCTCTCTCTCTCGCTCTCTCTCTCTCTCTCTCTCTCTCTCTCTCTCTCTTGTCTTGACTCTTTCACACTTTCTAAATACCTAATGCATAAACTCTGCATATCTCACTGTGACATAGCTGTGGCAGAAGGTCATTCACAAATCCTCACACATTTGGATAATCCATTCAGTTCCTGGTACTATAGTTCCTGAAACTCTGAGGTGGAAATATTCTTTAATAGATTACTCAAAAGGACCAAAGCAATTTGTTGTAGCTCATAGTAATGTCATAAAAAAACAATGTGGGAACTCGCATGTTGCTAAACTACATCCAATCCTCAATATATTTATTTTCTGTTGTTCTTATCACCGGTCTCATTCTGTCTTCGTTCTCTGCGACTTCCGCTTCTGTCCCTCTACTTTACCCGATTCTTTTGTCCAGGATTCCCTCCCGTGGATAGTTTGGATAATGCGACAGTTGGAGACCACAGCCAGTAACACAAAGAGACACAGAACACACACAGGGACGTGGCTTCCTGATGATAGACCCATGCATAAAGGCTGATAAAACACAAAGAAATACACTCTGGCAAAACACTCTTTCAAATTCTTCAAAAATATATCATACATGTACAACATAGTGCAGTGACATTCACTGTTTCACTGCACTATGTTGTGTTGTTCAAACATTTGCAGGTTGGAAAAAAGTAAGAGGCCATGAGATCATTAAATCGAAACTATTTGCCTTCAGGAAAATAATGAGGGCGACATTTTTCACAGGCACAAACTTAAAAGCATTCAGAAAAAGAGAGACAGTGTCTGCCTCTGTCTCAGACAGAGTTGTCAACATATCTCTGTTTCTGATTCACCAACCAACAGTCATCCCTCGACTACTCCGTTCATCAAAGGATTGTCGTCTGGTGGTGCCAACACCCCACACAAGACAACCCAGACTCTTTTTAATGTGTCGTTCCACGCTGGTGGAATGACCGAGCGCTACCAGAACAGGGTCGTCCCTGTCTGTCTTCAAGAAGCTCTTGAAAACCCAGAGTCCTAGCTCCTAGGTAAGAGCTAGGACATCTTCTGTCCTAGCTCTTACCTTACCCTCTACCCCCTCCTTCCGCATTTGGATCCACCTCTGCACTCTCACCCTCTATCAGTCCACTGTTCCTATCTAGTGGAGTTCTTTCCAAGACGACTTCTATGTAGCTTATTCCTCTTTTATAAGTGGCTTTGGATAATAATAAGAAGAATTAAGAATTTAATTAATCCCCTTAGGGAAAGTATTCCTCTGCATTTGACCCATCCTAGAATTAGGAGCAGTGGGCTGCCACACTGAGTAGCACCCAGGGAGCATTGGGGGTTGGGTACCTTGCTCAGGGGTACCCCAGCCCTTTTTAGCCGGGTGGGGATTTGAACCGGCGGCCCTCCGGTTACAAGCCAAGTTCCCTTTCCACTTGGCCACAGGCTGCCCCTATAAATTAATAATAAATAATAAAAGCGTCTGTTTAAATGTAAACGTAAATGATGAACCAGATGGAAAAGTAAATGCTTTTGTAAGCACACATTTCTGATTCATCACGTGCTACCAGGACAGTTTCACTGACAGCACTGATCTTATCAGAGAGCTGAACCCCATGTTATGCTGGGAAATGTGGTGTTGTGCCATTTAGCTGCTACTGCATTGACTGTGAGGCGAGAGAGAGGGGTTTTAAGGGATTAAGAGTGATGAATGATCTGGGATTAAAGAATCCGAATGGTTTCTTTCAAGTGTCAACTGTCCACTCCATGGTGTTCAGGGTCAGATGTAACCTGTGTTCACTAGAATGGAAGACAGACTGAGTTTATTCTGTCTTTGTAAAAAAAAAAAAAAAAAGATTACTTTGTTTACCTTGCGGTGAAATAAAATTTCCGTTAAAACTCCATGTGCAGTGTAAAGGGGATATAACAATGACACATCGCCCATAATCCTTGCTGTCATTATGGTTTTCTCTTAGCTGCCATGAAGTCCTTTTTACAGAATGATGCCAAGTCTATATTCTGAGCAAGAGGAAGGATAAGATGGATATCACACTTTCAAGTTATACAATATTATGAATGAGCCTTCTGAATGATAAATAGTATATAAAGTAGGATGCGGCAAACTATTGGACAGTGGCATGTGAGACAGATATGTTGGCAAAATGAGTCTTCAGGACGTTGAGACTGTGGGTGACTGACAAGATAAGTTTATTTTAGCCGGGAGTGTAATTGCATGATATCTGTGCTCACAATCACACACTCTCTCTGTGTCTCTCACTGTCTGTCTGCTCTCTGCTTCAATGAAATTCATCTCTTGTTCTGTGGAGCTGTTTTTCCCTCACGGTGGTTAATAATACCTCTCTTGTCTTTCTTTCATCACCAGTTAGGAGCCCCCCCACCCCTCCTAACTACTCTCTCTGCCCCATCTCCAGCTATGAAAGATGAGCACCCAGCCATCGTTGGTGTGCATGTGTGTGTGTGTGTGTTATTGTATGGGTGTCTTTGTGTGGACCAAAAAACTTATAAACCAAGGGGAGCGGGGACATCTTTGTTTGTTTTATCTTGCTTTAAAATAAAACAGTCAGGGTAAATTAGGCCCACGTGGAGAAACAAATGAACTCATGAAAAGTAATAAGTGAGATTAATTAATCGCTAATACATCTGGTTTCAAGATTATTCACATTTCATTACAGCAGCTGGATTATGGTTCACATTATGTTCTGCAGATATTTTAAACATATGTTCAAAGGAGGTAGAAATAATATATTAGTGAAGCCAGAAGCTTGTTAGGAAGTGTGTTTCTAATAATGAGGCTGGACTAAGGCGGTGGTTCGGAAGTATTATTATTCTGAATATGCAGGTCTCACTGCTGATCTGGTTAGGAGAGGCATTGGGTTCTAGAGCTGGGGCAGGTCCGGCTGGAATTTAATAAGGAGAGGTTGCAAACTAAAGTTACCGCTCGGCAAACAAAGGTTTGATTTGTCAATCTATGTTTTGGCTGTGGCATTACGACACCGTGCGACTGACTGAACAAAGAATGGAAGGAGGGACCCAGGTTTCCTTCTCCTGCTACAGATGTGGTGTGAACTGGCTGACATGTCTGACATTTGCAGATTATTTAGCAAGAACCAGAGAGCACATCCTGCATCAAAACACACAGCCAGGAATAATAAAAGGTTTATGTTACAAGACGAGATATTGCAGGAGAATAGTGAGTTTAGTGAGACATTAGGGAGACATTTTGTCCTATAAGTGAGAGCGAGGGTTTCTGGCAGAGTGACTTATGAAATATCCTGATCACATCTCTGCAACAGCATAGATTAGTGGCTCACAGTGTCAACTAGATGGTGTGTTAGCATTCGGCTCTGCTCAGCCTTTGCATTGTGTGTGTGTGTGTGTGTGTAAGACTTTATTCCCAGAAACTCAACTCAATGAAGTTGAGTTTCTAAATGTTTTCAGTGGAAGAATTTAGCCTCTGAACTCCAAAAGAAGGTGTTTTTCATTCATCAGTAAGGCACTGGAAACAGACTCATACACATATATGTGTGTGTATATATATATATATATATATATATATATACAGTCACAAGCAAACACACTAATATGCACATATGGAAATGCCCCCCTGCACGCACCAAGTTATTGGCTGCCATGATGATTCATGTGGACATGGTGTATGATAATTTCCCTAAAGGCCAAACTCTGAACTATGACCCCTCCAGTGGCACAAAGCATGTGAGTGCTCCCTCACAAAGGTCATATCCATATAGTCGCCTGTGCATTTTCTCCCTCTTTCACCTCAGTTACTCACATCCATCGCTTCTCACCTTCCTCTCACCTTTACACTTTGCCTTCCCCATGTTTCTTCACAATTTTCCCCCCACTTCCACTGCACCTACTCTGAGCGGATGCATACCAAACACATCGCTGATAAGACTTATGAGCTCCTGGAATGCTTTTCACCTTGTCGCTCTTAAATTCATGCCACTTACTTCCAAACGTTAACATGTAATTTCCTGCATCTGCTTGTTTTTATTTTGATGGATGCTGCAGGTGGATGCTGGTGGTGTGGGAAAAAAAACGCAGGCAGTTATTCTGAGGCAATGACAGGCAAAGCGAGAGATGGGGGAGTATTTAAAGCTGAAACAGGCGGGTGGATGAAGACGTTGTGTACGGTAGAGCATGTTGGAGATTGTGGCATATAGCGATAACTCACAAGTTTCACTCCATACAGTATCTTACTATCACTGAAGACACATCACCTGCTACACCTGTTGTTGTTAGTGGCTACACCTGTTTAACTGAATGTTAAACATAGAAGGAGAAGAAAAGTGATTTTAACATGGAATTGGTTGTTGGTGCCGGTATTTCCTTTATAGCAGAGGTCACAAGACAATGCACAGACTGGTTTGGAATGATTAAAAAAAGATTAAAGTCATTTGCATCAATAACTCAAATAACCACTCCTTACAACTAAGCTATACAGAAGACCATTTCTGAATGCACAACACATCAAATCTTGAAGCAGATGTGCAGTAGAAGACCACACCAGGTGCCACTCCTGCCACCTTATTAGATGTCCTCCTGTGTACCTAATAAAGTGACGGTGAGTGTATGTTGTTATCATGATGTGGCACAGATAGCAGGACAAATTTGACGCAAGAGTCTGGGTTTTGTGTTCCTCATCCCACATGTTTGGATTAAGGCCATTACAATATTTGGGGAAGGGGAGACAGTGGTTGTGGTTGTAGTAAATATTGAAAATGTCAACAGTCCTCAAGAAGTAAAACAGCATAAACAGGTTACTCATGCGTTGCAGCTCGACTGCTGTTGCTCAAAGGAAAACAAATTATCCATGTTAAATGTGAGTTTGCTGACTTGAAGTGTTCTATCTTCTATCTCTCCAGATCCCCTCTGTTTGCTTTGTCAGTCTGTTTCTAACTATGTCCATCCTCTCCTTATGTCCAATTAAGTCATTTGTCCACTTGTTATCATTATCCACCATTATACGTGCACTCAGAGTAGTCCCAATCCCTGCAGGGTGTTACCTTCCTTTTTCTTATCAGCTGAAGCCAAATAAGTCTAAACACACAAGCTGAGACCTAAGCAGTGTCTCATATGTAATCTCCAATAACCATTAACAGCTGAATCCAGCTTAGCAGTTATTAGGGAGGGGAGAGGGGGAGAGAAAGGGACAGGGTGAAAGAAGAAGGAACAAAAAGAAAGCTCAACATTCTGCTCACATTCCTTCATGATCTCCACTTATTATTTTTATTTCGCTTCTCCGTCTTTTTTCCCCTGCCATCATAAACTTCATCCATATTGCTCATGCAGACGTCCAATAGCCTCAGTGATATATAGACTAGATAAATAATTGGATCAGCCCATAATTACACTCACTCCTTCTAAAAAAAAAGGTCCCAAAATACACAAATTCTTATCTACACATGCTCACACACACGCATATAACTATGTTTTCATATCTCTGCACATATGAGTAGGTTACAGGTAACATACTCATTACTCAACTCACACACTTATTAACACTTTGTCATTTGTTTTGGAATATCCCCACCCCTTCAGAAAACCTGAAGCCAACATTATTACTGTAACACCGTAATTATGAAGGTGGAGCTGTGATGCCGACTAATCCACACACGACTAAGAAAATGAGAAAACTAAGAGTGTCATTGTTCTTTTTTAATTCATTTGATATTAATTAATTGTTTGTTAGTTCAATGTGATGTTAGGCAACTGGCAAATTTCCCATTAATAGTTAGTAATAGTAGAAAAACAATGGTCAACTTGACTTAGAATTACTTAGCTTGCTAATTAAAGGAATACTTCACCAATTTGCATTGAGCTTTGTATTTTTACAATAGGTGTAGTATGTTTTGAAAAACTGTGCTTCCCAACCTCAGTTTCCATTGAGTTGAGAAATATCTTCATTCTTTTTTTTGGTACGTGTCCACCAGTGACACTGGTACATACTGTTTGTACGCGTTCAACCACAAGTTCAATGTGTTCAGTTCAAAATGTTCCTGTTTCTCTTCCTTTCATTCTGCCATCCTCCTCACTGTTTTTTGTCTTTTCTCCAATTCTTTTTTAAACTTTCCTCTCCCCCACGTCCTCCAAAAAAACATCTAAGTAGAAAAACAATGGTCAGCTTGACTTAAATTTATTTAACTTGCTAGTTAAGTAATCTGGATGCGGCTGACATGATGGGGCTGAATTGAATGAAACTATAATACTCCTCATCGTTCCCTGATGAGTTTATCGCTGCAGTCACTGTTAGTGTCAGGTAAATTGTCAGTTAAAGAAAGGTGGAATTAGTGGATCAAAGTAACTGCAAACCTCAGATTTATTTGCAATAAAAACAATGACCACAAAAACAAGAGATTCAAATAAATAAATAAGCAGCCACTTTATCCCCATTGTAACTCCCTGTCTCTTGTCTCTATGGCAAAATAAAGAGTGCGCTGCAGCAGTTGCAGTCTCTAAATGCTGAAGAACGGTACACACAACATACACATCTATCACACAGCATACTGCAAAGCAGACCATTGGAATATATACATAAATCTGACCTAAGACAGAAGATGGACACTGAGTGCTGGAGACAGGAAAACATCGGCACAAAACACATTCCAACACTGAGCAAGTGCTGAGTGTTTCCCTGTGGAGCTTTTCCGACACGAGTTGACATTAAGCTGACAGCTGCATGCTGACTGCAGTCCATTACACGTTCATGTATCTGTTTATGGGCGTGTCTCAAGGATGTAAATCCTTCATCAACTGGGGTAAAGGAAAGGTGATGTGATGTTAGAGTGAAAAACAGCAAAGAATTGTAGCGGGTGGAAGAAGCGCTGACCTTGAAGAAGAGACTGGAGGGGGGAGACAACGTGATGTTGTTTGTCCAGCTGCAGGCCACATTCAGCTGAGAGTTGCAGGCCAGTGTTAAGATTGTGGTTGAATTAGGAACGATACATTTGATAAAAACTCGTGGAGACATCGCAACCATGGCTCTTGTTACTGTGTGGTGTCACCATATTCTTCATCGGACTGTTGTGTAGTACCTTTGACCTCAGCCCTCTGAAGTACAGACCTGTTTTGTCTAAGCCTTTGACCTCTGACCTCTGACCTTCAGTCTGGGGTCATGCCCATCAGGAGCAGCGGCAGTGTGATTACAGGCCTGTACAAAAACGCACAAGTTCCAGGCTGCACAGTTGTTTCTTTATAATTCATTAGCCTTATCCAGAGTACACTGTGGAGATTTAAAACTCAGAAAGATCTCCATTAAAATAAGAAATACAATGTTATAATATTAGTTGATTAAATGATTCTAACAGAAAGACTTTGAGCTTCAAGCTGGTCTTTTATTATAATTCAGTCCTTGTTGTCATCTATTGGCCCAAATTTAAAATCAACTGTTGTTAGTTCAAAACTATGGTTCACAAAGATCATACATACTGTATCATCTGATCCAGAGCATTGAACAAGTAAAGCATATTCAAATTTCAATGTGACTTCCTAGTAAAATTAAGGTTAAAGTAAATAAAGGCAAAATAAATGTATGACTGACTTCATTGAAAACAGTGAATACAGTGACGTTGGTCAAATTATCAGCACACTATGTCTAAAATGAAATGTAACTCAGATAAAGTGGGTACTTGCTGTTTTTGTTTTGTCTTTCAGGGGTTACACATTTCTGACAGAGGTCAGCAGCCTCCTTTTTCGTCATCCTTCAAACTCTGCTGCCATCTAGTGGCCCCAAACTGTAATCACATTATTTCACCCAGTCTGAAAAATGCTAAGCATGATAGTTTTAGATAGTTTTTTTTTGTGAATTCTTTTTATTGAATTTTCCTTTATCGAACAAAAAACAAAACAAAAAACAACCCTCATTCCCACCCACCAACCTAGAGTAGAGTATCATGCACAGTAAAAATGTTGTTTTTTTTGTATGTCATTTACAATAAATAAAAGACAGCAGATAGGCCTATCTTTACAATTATGGAGTTATAACATTAAGTTCAACTTGACTGATGGCTCTCAAAAAGTAAAAATGTCGGATTTACAGTATAGTTTTATTGTTTTTAAAAAACAATAATAATTGTTCTGAACGCTTGACGAATTTGCGTGACATGTACTTACTTACTCTGAACTTTGCTACCGTTGTATACATGAACGCGCATAGCGAGCTCGAGGCCGCGGTAGGCTCGTTCCCGTAGCCCAGAGAATGACTGCGCGCGCAGTTTACGGCGGCCATTTTTCTCCGGTTCTTTTGCTAACAGCCTGGCGACAACATAAGTGGTGGACACGGCGTGATTTCTTTATACAAGTGTAGTCGTAAGTACTGTACAATACACAGTAACTACTAAAGCACGCGTGTGTTCCATTTGGCTCTGTTCCAACATAATAATCATACTTTACACTGAGTGTTTTTGTTGTTAATGGCAGCTACTCTAATGCTTGCTAGCTGGCTAATGTTTGCATGGACGTTCCAGCGTCAATTGTATTCATCGAGTTGACTGAAAAACTTTGTAAACAACGTACACGTTACGCCAATAAGCTCCTTTTAAATTAGATTTTAATGCCCCTGTGTATATATTGTGTTGGGCATTTAAGTATTTATTGTTGTTCATAATGAGCGCTGTATGTAATGTAAGGTATCATTTATTGGCCTTTTAACACATTTGAGTGTTGGTGCTTTTACTTTACTTTCATTGTATTTAACTGTCACCTGTTTGGACTGTTGTGTGCTTCGTCTTTTATTTACTGTTGGATGTGTGTGTGGATTAGTACTGTAGTATATATTCGGGTATTCTATTCCATCTCATTCTGTTCTATTTAATTCTAATCTATTCTGTTTTATACATTTTAACCAGCTTCATCAATGTGGTTATGCAAGTCCGACCTACAAAAGAAAACCCAATGTGTAACCACATGTTTGTGTATTTAATGTCTATTTAAAGAGGACAGCATATGAATGAACATCAGTATACAGAACACAGAATTGGAGGTTATAGTACCTTGGCAAGTGACAGACAATATATACGGACTACACAGACACATCACACAATACAAAACAATTCATACCTGCTTTTTTATAGAGCATTTCATAAAAATGCAGTGGAAGTAAAGTGCCATAACATAACATAAACTCTTGCTCTGTGTTTTGTGTTTCTTTCACAGGCCAACAGTGAATGTGGATCCCCCTGCACTCTGTACATCAGGAGACCAAACAAGGAAAAGACCAGGAAGAAAAAAACGTTTTTTGACTCAACTTAATCCAAGCAACTGAGGCAGTTGCTTGATTAATAACTCGACTGACAGTTGGGACTGTCTGCCAGCATGAATGAGCTATCAGACTTTGACAGAGGCCAAATAATTGGTGCCCAGCTGGGAGGTCTGTCCGTCAGAGAAACGGCCAAGTTATGTGACGTATCGGGCAGAACTGTCATTAAAGTCATGAGCGAGTATAATATACATGGACATGCTGCATCAGTAAAGAAGAACAGCAAGCAAAGGCCAAAAACAAAAACAGAAACCCCTGCAAAAGAGAAAGATGATGAAGTAGCTGCCAAAGTGAAACCAACTCCTGACTCCAAGGTCGACATTCAAAGCCCTGATGATAAAGGCGAGACGCCTGAATCCTGGACCAAAGACAAGGAATAGATTGGTGTGATGTGCTGTATTTTGGACTTTCCTTTACATTTCGACTGGTTAATGTTTGCATAAAGCCACACAATGCCTTGCTTTAAATAGTTTGATTTCAAGTTTTTTGTAGGACTCAATAAATGTGCATGGAATACTAAACTATTCTGTCAATTAAGGTACATTTGCACTGCAGGCTGTGTGAGATCTTTTCATCAGTTTAAACCAATTGCATTTGATAAATGTCTGGTCATTGTTGCCTAACACACTGTGCACTTGTCTTTAAGTCTTTTTTTATTAACTTGACTTAATTTGATTTTATAAAAATGAGATGTCCCTGTGCTTGTCTGAGCATTCAATAAATGGCACAGCCTTAGTTACCATTAATTCATTCAGTCCTGTGCTTAAATTACATTTAATTATTCAGTGTATTAATTAAGTGGACTACATGAATGGATGTTCATCAAATGTGTTATTGTGGTCTTTACAGATATTAATCGATAACAATGAATGTAGAAACTATTGTCGAAACATACTCAAAATCAGTTATTCTTTGTTATATCTTTGTAACAAAACAAAATAAATGCATGCGTGAAATGTTCTAGTCCAGGCTTTCTGTAAGACACAAGGTTAGATAAACATGTCTGAATAGCCTTTATTTTCTTCAAATCATTTTTGACAGGCAGTACATGGAGTGGTGTAAGGCCTGTGTAGTTATTCTCCTCTCATCTCCTCAATTTCATCCTCTTCTCATCCTTCTTAAACGCAGTTCAAAGCTGTTTAACACAGTTCCAAGTTCTCGTCAAAGTACATCGTCTGCGCCTGCGTGTGACGCAATGACGTAAAGGAAGGGACCCGGAAGTAAACATCCATGAAGCTGTTGTTTGTAGAAAATGGTGTACGTGTCCAACGGTGAGTGTCTTGTCCTTTTTCGATCATATGTTGTCCTTTTTCGATTATATTATTCAATTTCGCATCTTTATCGTGGCTGTGGTTGCACGACCTCTTTTAAAACACGCGTCGCCGTTTGGAGGAAGTGGCAGCAGACCGTGTATGTTTAGCAAAGTGGCTATCTCTGCTCTAGTGGATCTGCGTAGCTGGAAGCTGAAACTTCTGCTAGTGTATGGCGTCTTAGGCATAAACTGTATGTGTCAGTTGCAATAATAGTCTATTCAATGTTTCGTTCTGAGCATTAGTAGCGATTATAATTTGTCGAAACGTGACAGACTTTTAACGCTCGATTAGCTGTTAGCCTTTGTGGGTTAAATGTCAGTAATCCGCTAGTTCTCAGATGATGAGCTGGTGAAAGTCTGTGGAATATCCAAATGTAAACTATTTCACAGTGGCTGGTGACCCGAAATGATCCTGCTTATTCTTTCATTAAAATTGTTATGATATACAGTCACTGTGGTATCTAGTAGTGTAGATAAATATACTGGATGTACTGGAAATCAGACATTTTTACTGTGGTACAGTTTTTGAGAAATTTCAATTAAATGTTCCATATTTGCACGTTTTAGTTGAAATGAATGTTAAAATGTGAGAATATGGGACTTTGGATTTGAATAAATTGAGAATTTGATTTCTCTAAAACTCTACAGTCAAAATGTCTGATTTGCAGTATGGTAGTTGTCAAAGATGTCCTAAACAAAACCTCATCAGTCCTGTTCAGAACTTATGGAAATGTTTGTTTTTATTACATCGCATAGTCAGAGTCATTGGGTTGCAGGCTTTTTACCATAAAGGCCTTTGTCAGGAGAGAGTTAATTCAGCGTCAGATAGTTTGACCACGGAGAAATGAGTGTCAGACAGCTGACTGCAGTGTCAAGAACTGGTCCCTAGGGTGGTCTTCTGCTGCTGAAACCCATCTGCTTTCAGATCTGACATGGTGTGTCAGCTGGATTTCTGCATACTTTGAGTGTAACAAGTGGTTATTTGCTGATGTTTGTTGTCTGTCTCTGTCTCTCAGGTCAGGTCCTGGACAGCAGGTCCCAGTCACCTTGGCGATTGTCATTATTGGCCGATCTCTTCTGGGGAGCAGTGGAATTCATCAGCCTATTGTAAGTTAAAACATGAAAATTGGGGTTTCCCAAACCTCAAAATGACAACGTCCTCAAATATCCTGTTTTCTCCCCCTATCCACAGCAAGTCAGTTTTTCAGATTTCTTTGTTGTATGGAGCAAAGACACCAGAAAATATTTAAATGAAATAAGCCAAAAAGAAGTTGTTTTACTGTTTAACTTTAACTAAAAAATTGGTTGTCAAAATACTAAAGTCAGTCATATAAGCATTAAGTCTTTATGTACTATATCAGATGAGTGACCTTTTTAAATGAATTAATATGCACATGAACTAAGTATTTATAAGTGTAGCATTTATAAGAATGTTACACGTGTGACGTTAATCCTAATGCAAGCTTTTTCAGACTCGTACTACACTGAATCTTTCTTTTTCCCCCAAACATCTCATTTATAAATGACTAAGAGGATTTCAACAAATAACATATCATAAATTAATTCAGAAGTATGCACTCAAGCTTAAAGGGGATAAGCATTGTAGCACCTTTCAGTTAGTTAGCCGTGGCAGCTTATACATTTATATATCATTACAAGAACTGAGACAAACATTCATGTATTCTTTTTTTTTTACCTCCACGCTGATCTTCTTCTCTGTCCTACCCCAGTTTTAGGACATTGGTTCACCCAGACTTGAAAAAGGATGGAAATAGTAATACATCACGCTTCAGTGATGGCAGAGGGTAGGTTCTTGAGGCAGTTGTTCTCTGACACACACACACACACACACACACACACACACACACACACACACACAGAGGTAAATGGTATGAGGGAACATACTTGTGTCATTTTTACATTAAAAACATCTGCAAAAAAGTGAAACCCCAATGGTAAATAGAACCTTGTTAAGAGTCCCATTAAAATCCTGATCTGTGAGCTGTTTATCACATGCTCTAACTCACTACTAGTTTCCTTAGAGCTGCATCCAAGGGAGTTTAGTGCAATGTTTCTTATGTTACTCATTCCCTGCACTCTAGTTTCACATACCTGACATAGTCAAGATAATGAAAACCACTGATAAGATGTCACCTTTTTTTTTTAAGATGTCTAAAGCTGAATTTACATCATTGCCTCTTGTCTGTTGTTTGCTTTCAGCCCTCCAGGTCCCCCTGGTGGCAGAAGGCGGATGGGAAGAATAAACCATGCTGCCGGTCCAAATGCCCCACCAATGGGTGGAGGAGGATGAGGAAGGTGAGGAATTAAAATGATGTTGATGGGTTAAAACTCTTGCCTTTTATTTATAGAATCTGTCTCACAAATTAAGGTAAGCAATTAAGTTTTAAAAAAAAAAAAAAAAAGAAGAAGAAAAACCTTGTTAAGAATATAAATATATTTGGACATGATGTTGATTCCACATTGCCATATCAATTCTCTCTGAATTCTTCTCTCTAGGTAAACGCCTACACGTCTCGTGTAGGCGCGGGGCTCGGCCAGTCTGATAAGAATTTAAGGATGGTGACATCATGGTGCTGAAGCCCCCCTTTCATTGGCTGTCACTGCCATGAGCAGTTTCTTGACGCTTTTCTGGGAATTCCTACACGTAGGGGCCAGAATGGCTGATTTAGCAGTCAGTTGCATCACTTCCTCCCTTTTTCCTACTTCTGCCCTTCCACATTAGTCTCTCAGAAATGGTTATCATCGAAATCTCAGTCATGCTGATCCATCATGGGAATAGAATGTTAGTTTGTGTTTTGTAGCTTTCCGTTTAAATAAAAATGTGCACTGTTCAAATGTTATTACTGAGTTTGTCTCTCTATGGCTGTCACACTTAATAATCTGCTTTGTCTCCATGCAGTCTCGATTACTAACAAAAGTAAGATTGCATGTTTTCTCACTTTGTACTTCAACATTAGTAATGTGAGGAAATGACACTATTAAATCTCAGGGGTGTGTATTGATTCCACTGCAATTTACCAAGGGGGTTTGATAAGTGATCTGTGCCATGTGAGTACTGAGGATTAAAGTACATAGTTCATGGCATGAG
This sequence comes from Solea solea, assembly GCF_958295425.1. Classification (NCBI taxonomy): domain Eukaryota; kingdom Metazoa; phylum Chordata; class Actinopteri; order Pleuronectiformes; family Soleidae; genus Solea; species Solea solea. The sequence goes on along the minus strand of NC_081144.1, from coordinate 16,540,971 downwards.
CAATTAAATGCAACAATTGGGTATCATGTGATTGTAAGTATGACAGGTTTATTTAGATACAGCCAAACTTCCAAAGAATTTCATTATTATTTACAGAAACGGTGAACATGACAACTGGAAATATAGACTCCAGACTACCTTCAAACAAAACTTGTTTCAGTTTCATCATATGATCGAGAGGTTTATCATTTTGAGCTGCAAAATCTCTCTGGTTGATAAACACTCAAGAAAATTCTTATGTCTTTCTCCAAGTTTCTGATTAAATCCAGAATACATGGCTAATTTCTGTAATGTAATCACAGAAGACACACCATGTGTTCTCTACTTTTAAAATCAGCTTGGTTTCACCAGACGAAGGCAGCTCTCTCACGGAGCATTCGAACACCGAAGCGCTGCCACTCTCTCTGGTGTATCCACATCTCCTGGGTCGTGTCCAGACATGCCAGCACTGCTCCCCCCTTCCATGATATCAGGCGAGGGTCCAAGTCCTAAGAAACATCAGTGTATAGTAAATTAAAAGAGTCAGCCTTTGCACGTTTCACTATTTGCATGGGACAAAATAAGCAACTGGACACCACCACTGATCTATATCTTATTTCAAGATTTTGATGAGTTACCTTTGGCCGTGTGATTACTTCCACATTGTCCACCAGCCTTCTGAAGGAGGGCGGCATTTTGTTGATAATCCGATGTAACAGAAACTCCTGAGCACCGTGAAACATGAGCCCCCCTCCCACAACTAGGATGGAGCTGTACATCTTTCGTTTGGTTTCATCAGATGCTGTACACACAAAATACAAACAAGATGAGGTTAAACAGGACGTCCTGAGCACTTAAATCTATGCTTTTTTTAATTTCCTTATAAAGGAAATAAAAACGGCACCATTTAATGGTCCACTGTGTGATATTAGGGACAATTTATTGGCAAATAATTGAACATACTACCCAATATGATGGTATTATAAGTATAATCACTGTATAAACAAAATAATTTGGTTTGCATAGGCTTAGACAAAGCTTTTTAATGTCAAACCAGTAGTGTCTCCATCTGACATCAATACTTACACCCTGGACCTTTAAGATGAAGTATATTTATTTTTGCTTAAACAAATCCCATTTCTACATAGTACCACTTGGAGAGAAATGCACATTTTTCCACTCTACTTTTTGACGAAATTTTTTGTTAATAGTTTGCCTCTCGTGCTGTGTCCTTTCTTACCACAGCAGTCGATGCTATGCAGGATGGCTTTATCCAGGCCCAGTGCTTTACTTTCAAACTGGCTCATGATTGCAGACTTCCTGGAGAGATGAGCAGACAGGGGCTCATCTACTTCTCCCGCCCCCATCAAGCACTCGCCCTGGGCAGGCCCGAGCTCCATCTCCCCTTGCATCCCTGCTCCACTGCCACCCATCCCGCAGCCCCTGGGTAGGTCAGAGAGCTCTCCAATCCCTCCTTGACTGCTCATCTCTCCATCCAAAGCTCCACCTGGTCTGGAGATAGCCTTCCGGTCTGCAGCAGATTTGGAGGACTGTTGGGAAAAAATTGAAGATTAAGGGAAAAAAATTATCTACCAGATCTAATTCAAAAAATGGGTTGTGTGTTACCTGGTCCTGTTTGCTCTGTGTAGCCAGCAGGTAGTGTTCATCATGAGGATCTTCCGAGTCACCTTGAGAACGGTACTGGAGTGATGTCATCTTCTGACCAACGATACCAAAAGTGGTTGGGTAGAAAAGTCCCATCGATGCCTTATTACACACACACACATCAGGGAAGATAAAGGTGCAGAGAAAAATAAATTAATTCCGGTATATAAAATGGAGATGTACACAGCAGTCCAGGACCAATCCTAAAATCAATTATGTTTAATGAATGTACCTGTAATTTCTCATCTCCTAATCGAACCTGGTAGAGCAGAGAGGGGGATTCTGGGAAACGTGTCTGGAATTCTTTATCTTGTAGTCCTGATATGTCCTGTTAAGGACAAAGAGGAAAGACACATGATACATGTGTATCCATAATGCCTATTCAATTCCTGAGAATGACAATGGTTGTTTAAATAAAAACACAATAGGTGCCGACTATCCCTTTATAGGGGGATGCGCAGACCTCATTTTCACGTTAATAAAAAAACAAAGAAAACATACTTGATCTAGATGACAGAAGGTCTCTTTTAAATGTTGCAATAGCTGACAGTCCAGTCTGCTGGACAGTTGACAGTCTCTGTAGGGAAAACCTGCTCTCTGCAGGAGCCAGAAGAAAGAACGAGTCACATCTGAACCTCCATATGCCAAACACAACCTGCCAAGTTCAGAAAGATGTAAGATTAAGTTATATTTAATAAAAATACTCTGCAATTATAAACATGGTAAATAATAATATTCAAAATATTTCAAAAACATATGTGGTTTTAGACCAACCTGGAGTTACGGTGGGAAACCCCATCCTCTACACAGCAGAGACTGGTCTTCTGGTCTCCTACATCCACGACGCAAGCACTGCTTAACCCACTACCAAATGTAGCACATACTGACTCCTGGTGCACAATAATTGCTATAAATGGACAAACACACAACAGGACAGAAGGTATGGCAAAAACAATGGAGTCATTATATGTCATTATCACATGAAGTCATACATGTAGCGTGAGTATGAGAGTGTGTGTGTGTGTGAGTGTGTGATACCTGAGAAGCCCATATTAAGTAGCAGCATGTTTACAACTTCCTTGATGTGCTGTCTGTTGTAGATGTCAGGGACAAGGAGGATACATCTGTAATACTGACAATCAGAACAAAACTAAGCATTAACAAAGTTTATTTTACCAATTTTGTTCTACCCCCTTTTAATTCTCTCAGTTTTATTAACCCTTAAATTATTGCAGTTCTTGCTAATTCATCTTTGCTCTTGAACTTATTTTACATGATGCCTCTTCCTATAGATGTGTTTCAAGCTAAAATGTGCTGCTGTTTTTTGTTGTGCCATATACACGACTTGTGATGGAAATGATGTACTTCATGTACTACATGAAGAGAAATGTTCAATGTAACTGTTTGATGTGACTTGTGACCAGTGACCCTTTGTATTGTTTTAGGACACATGTAAGGTATTTAGTATATACTCAATGTTATCACTTTCTACAATGTGAGTCTTCACTTTATGGCAGGGGGATAACATTCCTACAGAGACAGATAAATACCATGTGTTTCTTCAAAGACAGTGAGTCTTCACTTTGTAACAGGCCTGTGTGTTGCTTGGTGAATGCTCCTCTTGTACAAGATTAAACCCTTGTTTGGATTTTGAGCTGACTCCGATCTCCTTCCTCCAGATCTAAATTATTTTAACACGACTAAACTAACTACATTTTTAATATCATTGCTCAACATTTGTTATTTTCTACTTTCAATATGTTGCTGAAAACTATGAACTCAGCCCCGCAGAAGAGGTGAAGAAGCATCTGTACCTTTAAATCTTTGAGTTGGACCTCAAGATGTTTTTGAATGACATGACTCCAAATTGTCTCAAGGTCAGCCAGGACAGCAGTCAGTGAGCCTCCAGGACCAGGGTGTACATTGAGCTGCCCCCTGACGATGGGCCAGTGGATGTTATAACAATCAGTTGGATTCACATAAAGAGCCTGCATGATACCAGGATGGAAGATTATGCACACAAAAAAACAGAAGAGACACAAAAAGCAAGAGAAGGAAAAAAGGTACAACAGGAACAATGTTTTTTGGTAACATTCAGAGACACACACTGACCTCCTCTCCCACCAGATGAGGAGGATGGTGGGCTGTGTTGGTCCACTTTACCCTGGAGCTGCTGTCGAGTACTGCTGGACGGACCTGGCAATTATATGCTCTGGCCTACACACAACCGAGAACAGGTGAGAGCAAATCACTACTTTCTCATTGCACCTTCTCTTCTTATTTGTCTTTCCCTTTCGTAACACACACACACACACACACACACCTGTTCAGCAGACACAGGAGTCCTCCGCACACCGTTTGACATCTTCTTGGACCAGATGGCCTGGTCAACCATTTTCAGTCCATTCTGCCTCTGCTCTTTACTCTCTGGTTTCTGGCAGACAGCATGAGGTTTCAGTGAGGGTAAATGAAATGGAATTGTACACAGATGAAAAGACTTTAATGTGGCTGCAGGAGTGACATACATTGAGACCATCTCTCAGCAGCCAGGCATCTTCATATTTGGGTTGTCCACTTTGCTTGTGTCTGCGTGCAATCACATGTGGGATGGTGATTGGAACTGTGTCTGTTGCTCGGCCGATACGGAGTGTCCTTGAACCAGGGTGGATGACAACTATGAAATTGCTCTGTATTTGCTGTAAGAGAGGAATATATCAAATGTATCAGAATGATTGTGCTGTGACAACAGCCTCTGTTCTTTTGGAAACAATTTCAATGAGGAACCTGGGTTGCCTTCCAGGGTTATATCATATTTCACACACATATTTAAAGTATGTTTCGAGCACCTTTGGCCCAGTGGAAGTGATGCACTTGTCCATTAAGTGTATACGGGCTGAGATTTACACATCAATTTCACACAATAATCACTTTCCTTAGCTTAATTTTTTTTAAATTGAGTACAATCAGATAAGCATTAACTAATAAAACTGAACATATACATGATTTATGAAATATTTTATGAATTAATAATGCTTATTGTTACAATTGCTTTTTATGAAATGTAAGTAAAGGATTGTATTAGCGTTATAAACATGACCCCAAACCTAAACACACATATCACATATTACAATACCATATCTGATATTGTACGTGAACGGCATCAAATTCTTGATTTGTAATTGAATTTATAGTATTTAGAGACGTAGTTCGGTCATATAGTATGAAGTGTGATGATTAAAAGAGGGGTAAAAACTTGACTTCACCTCCTGAAGAGGTTCTGGGATGGTTGGAGGAGCGATGGGTCTTTTCACACCACGCTGCTGCTCTTTATCTTTCTCCTTTTCTCGCTCCTTTTCTTTCTCCTTCCCGTTGTCCTGCTCCTTCTCTGCCTGAGTCATGGTGAGCTTTTCATTTACTCGACTAAACTCACCACCTTCGAATATTTGTGGAGAAGTCGAAAAACAACAAGAAGCGAGGGACGAACAACCGCACCAAATGATGCTGTTTGCGTTGTGGTCTGTACTTCCGTGTTTGGTCACGTGGTATAAATCTCTTCTTCTTCGGGTTTTATTCTTGGTAGCATTGCCGGCAGTCCAGGCCAAGATATGCGTATTGCTGCCACCCATTGTTTGGATGTGGCATAAGATTTCTACATTTGAGCTTAGTTATGAGTTCAAATTTCCACCTTTCAGCGTCGTTTACATCGATAATGTTTTACTGACACGATTTCTTTGGCATTTAACGTCAGCTGGTGTCCAGGTAAAGTAGAATTACTGCCATCTCATCTTCTGTTGTCAGTTATTCACTACAATGTCCTAATGTAGCCCATGTATTAAACATGTTTTACCATTCTCCTCCTTTCCTCCACCACCAACTTTCTTTCTAGATCAGTTGTGCCCTAAAGTCCCCTTGAAGGGCCAATTTGGGACTTGAAAGTGGGTTGGAAGCCAAAAGTAAACACCTGTTGTGTTGTATTAAGATGCAAGCAAGCTCTAGGATTCCAGGTTCCTTAATTTAAAATCATTTCAGTTAAAGTCAAAGTTAAATAACATGAATATGTCATGAAACTTAACATTCAAAATGCAGGTTATGCAGTTTTAAACAACCAGAACCTCAAGTGTACATTAAAAGTCACAGCTTATATTCTGCCCTCCACTAAATGACTATGTGTACGTATTGTTGTTTGATTTATTCATTTTAATATTGTGTCATTCATTAAGATTATTTTCAGCACAAATGGGCCAGCAATACAGAATAGAATGCAAATCAGTCAATGCTAAAAAAAATAAATAACTTTACTGACATTTTTCCAGGCTTTAGAAACAAAGATAGCCAACTTGTATAAATTAAACTAAAACAGTATCATCATCATCAGTGACCATGAGCTGGTCTTTGCGTGTCAGTGTTTGGCTGCAGATGACTCACCGACAGATTAGGAAAATACAAAGTGTAATATATATAACACACATTTATAAATATGTTTCTTTAATTTACTATATAAGTCAGGCAGTTCAAATGAAAGCTTTTATCAGGCCAATAAACAATACACTTTTTACTGAGATGTACTGCATTACAACACACAAGAGTTTTCTTTAAAAAAACTAAAAACATGAACATAAGTTAACAGTCTGTCATTTAAAAAAAATACACATTAGAATTGAATGAAACAGTAACTATTCTTACACCGTTTGCTCATCATAATCAGTCTACATATTCTCATAAGGGATGTTCAAACAGAGGTGACCACATTTCTCAGTGGCTCGACATTTCTGAAAGTGTTTTTCTACAGCGTCTCTTAACTTTGATGTACTCTTTTCACTGACGGTCACTTGTGATAGTTTGCTTTTCTGACTTTGGGAATGAAGACTCTTGCACAGTTTGTTCAAATCTTTCATCAAGCAGAAGGACTTGCAGGCCCTCAGTTCCAGTGGCATGGTGCTAGGCATTCTGTTCTGTTGTTTGTCAAACTGCACCAGCCAGAACTTAGCCAGGTCACTGGTGTTCTTTGCATGACTGGCGACCATGTTGAGAATCAGAGGAAAAAGGTCATGAGCTGCTGCTGGGACGGGTGATTCTCGGAAATTGTGGTTGGACGGAGAGCAGCTAGGCTGTGAAGAGGCCTAAGAGATAAACAAAATCATTCTAGACGTATTAATTAAAGTTGATCACTGAATGTTAAACATATCAAAATGATCAAAATCATTAAATTGGTCCTTGATGTAAATGACAATAAAGACATACAATGTGTAACAGGGGTGATAAATCCCTCACTCACAGGGTATCTGTTTCTCAACTCTCACGGTATTATGTCTAAATCTCGCGGTGACGTCACAGGGTCACGTGGGTTGGCGTGGGTCACGTGGGTCGGCGCAACCAACCGAGGTTTAGTATTGAGCCGCTGCAGTTCAGTCTCAGAGAGGGAGCAGTGGGGAAGCTGCATGAGAGACGAGCTACAGGAGCCCCTTACCGTGTCGCAACTGCCGTGCCGAGACCGCGACGGCCGAACGTATGTGTAGTGCGCAGCGGACGGCCGGATCTTATAGATGGCGAGCTAAAGGAGCCACGGACTGACAGATTGTCGAATGAGTCGCATCCCTCCTGCCAGGCTGGTAGGGGGCTCTTTGTAGCCCAGTAAAAGACTCTCACCCACTCGCTCAGCCCCTGCCCAACACACGCACACACATCCTTCCCCTACACACTTTCCCACTCATTTCCCCTGGACTCAATTCCCCAACCCAGACGTGGGTTTACATAAACTGTGGGGGGGTAGCTGGGATCATCTTTTTGGTGTTCATAATGAACCAAGCGTATGGGTTTTTGCTTATTTCTGACTCTGACTTTGTTATCTGCTGATGAATTTGAATCGTGAATATCTGAATGTGCATATATGCAAATGATTGAAAAAAGTTAACTTACCGTACTTCTTTAATTGTCTGCCTTTAGCAGATCGGCCGGTTCACTGTATATAATATCACTATATTGTTGTGGGTTTTTCATTGCACTTTTTGCTATATAAAAAATACATGGTATCATTCAACCAGCAACCTCAGTCTCTGTCTGCTCCCTCCTTTGGTCGTACCTTAGTCTTCTGATCACTAGCCTATTGTTGTATTTTATTGTTACACATTAGCTTCAGTGTTAAATTTGTGTGACATAGGTGCTACATAATTTGTGGCGAGCTAGCCAGGAGAGAGTACAGAGCTGAGCAAATAACAATAGTAAAGTTGACATTAATTGCAAATATGGACATTTTGGAAACAAAGGGCATAAAAATTCCGAATGCTGTTTTAATTAAACATGTAACCGGTGACCGCACAGACGATGAGGTTGTTGCATTCGTAAGTCGGTACGGCAACCCCTCTAATATCGTGGCTATAACTGAGCCTGGCGTTTTCCAGAACATGATTATTGTCGAATTTGAGTCGGGAAATGCTTTGTGTGAACTGCGGAAAATTTTGCCGTACACGTACAGTTGTGAAAAAGAAAAAGTGACTTATGATATTTTAGAACTCGCTACCATTTGCGCAGATTCTTTTGGGGAGTTAAAAACAAGGGAATACCTGGGCGAATTAAAACAGTTGGCTAAACTCACAGGGCGGGACTACGCTGAGGTTCTGACGGGGTTAATGTCTCTACTGGGCCAGTCTATCACCGAGCAAAGCCCCACTCATCCAGACTCCAGAAAGGAGGTGATGCCAACTGTTCCCAGTACAGCTGCACAGTTGCCCAACGCTGCCAGCCCCAACCCGCCTCAAGGTGCTACGGTTATGGTACACAATTCCAGCGATGAGTTGCCACACATTCCTGCCACCTCGAGTGCTCGGGGAGCTGCAGGACCTTCATTCCCCACAATGCCCCTCCCTGATCTAAATCCACCGGGAATACAGCGGTATGTAGTCGAACATATTGTGAAAAGTGATGACCATGCAACTCACCTGTCTGCCCAGAGGCTCCGATCATTTTCGGGTCGTGCTCCAAGACCACAGAATGAATCAGACTACGAAGCCTGGCGATCTGGGGTGGACCTCCTGTTGAAAGATCCTGCCGTCTCCGACCTGCAACGCTCCAGGAGAATACTTGAGAGCTTACTGCCACCAGCAGCGGATATGGTAAGGCATCTCACGCCGGACACACCACCCATGGTTTACCTCCAGATTCTCGATTCAGCCTATGGAACAGTCCAGGATGGTGACGAGCTGTACGCCAAATTTATGGAGCTGTTTCAGGACGCTGGTGAAAATCCATCTGCATATTTGCACAGGCTGCAGGTTGCACTAACTTTGGCGGTGAAAAGGGGAGGAGTCCCAGCTACCGAACTGGATCGGCATCTGTTGAACCAATTTTGCCGTGGCTGCTGGGACAACACGCTCATATCGGAGCTCCAGCTCAAACAGCGCAAGTCTCGTCCTCCATCGTTTGCTGAGCTGCTGCTGCTGCTGAGGACGGAAGAGGATCGTGGGGCGGCAAAGGTTCAGCGTATGAAGCAGCACCTCGGCTCAAAAGCCAGAGCCGGGGCGCACGCCCAGTACGCCTCTGCAGCCCCAGAAGAGGATAAAGTGGAAGTGCTGACTACCATCACCCAGCAGCTCACCCAGCAGCTTGCCGACATTCAAAAGCAGCTGGCGGCCCTTACTGCTCAGTCCAACCGAAAGCAGCCTACCTCACCCAATTCCACCCATGTCAGTCGGCTCAGTGAGAGTATGAGGACCACCAAGGCTCCACCCCGTCCCTCTTACAAGACCCCGCCCTCAGGGCCAAAGCCAGGTTATTGTTACAATTGTGGAGAAGATGGACACATACGACCCAATTGTGATAATGATCTGAACCCGTCACTTGTGGCTATGAAGAAAAAACAGTTCGCTGAGAGGCAGAAGAAGTGGTCACGATCAAGTCCTCACAGTGCCTCGTCTTTAAACTAAATCAGGTTCCTGTTGAGGGGCAAACAGGAACTGGGGAGGACCAACAACGTCCCATCATGCAGAAACCAGTGAGGTGCAGAGATCAAGCACAGTTCGCGTCCCCCGAGGTTATGCACCTGCCACGGGGGTTGATCGGGTCCAGATGCACTGGCCAGGTGAGCATAGCTGGCCAAAGGTTTTCATGCTTACTGGATACCGGATCGCAAGTGACAACAATACCCATCTCGACCTACAATCAACACTTCTCACATCAACCTGTAAGGCCATTGTGTGATTTGCTACAAGTGGAGGGTGCTGCTGGGCAAGAAGTACCCTATCTGGGCTACATCGAGGTGACCATTACTTTCCCGAAGGAGTTCATTGGTGCTGATATGGATGTGTGTACCCTGGCACTGGTGGTCCCGGATGTCAGGCCAGGATTTCATGCACAAGTCTTGATTGGAATGAACACATTGGATCTGCTTCATGAGCAGCGTCTGGAAAGTGAGTGTGCCAGCTACAAACCATCCCGGCATGGCTACGGAGCTGTCCTCCAATTGCTGCAGCTGAGACACCAACAGGCCCAAGGGGAGAGCACTGGCGTAGTGAGATTGGCGGGTGCATCTCCACTTGAGGTCCCAGTAGGCTGCACCATGGTCATCAGGGGCTCCGTCCGTGCAAGTTTATCATCAGCTGGCAGGTGTGTCCTTGTGGAACAGCCGTCCACCCCACTGCCTGGAGGTTTGTGTGTAAGGAACTGTCTTGTTTCTCTGCCCAGCCACGCACCTCACCGGATCCCTGTTGTGATCACCAATGAATCCGACCAGAACATCACACTTCAGCCATTGGGCGTCATTGCTGAACTCTCCGGGTCACCTCGGATTTTGACTCAAGGTGTCTCCACTACCCAAGTGCAGAGCCCGGAAGAAAGCAACTTGGAGTTTGATTTTGGAGATTCTCCAATTCCCCCGGATTGGAGGGAGCGGGTCGTATCCAAGCTCAAGCAGATGCCAGGGGTTTTCTCGCACCATGATCTTGACTTTGGGCGTACCGATCGTGTGAAGCATCACATCCACCTCCATGATGGGACCTCATTCAAGCATCGAGCTCGTCCCATTCATCCTCGTGATATTGAGGCAGTTCGTGACCATCTGCGGGACCTGCTGAAGACAGGAGTGATAAGGGAATCTGAATCACCCTTCTCTTCTCCCATCGTGGTCGTACGTAAGAAGAATGGAGATGTGAGGCTGTGCATTGATTACCGCAAGCTTAATCTCCAGACTGTGAAAGACAACTACGCACTACCGAATTTGGAGGAGTCGTTTGCGGCACTGACCGGTTCACGTTGGTTCAGTGTCCTTGACCTCAAATCCGGGTATTACCAAATTGAAATGGCAGAAGCTGACAAACCCAAGACTGCGTTTGTAACTCCACTGGGCTTTTGGGAGTTTAATCGAATGCCGCAAGGCGTAACCAATGCGCCAAGTACATTCCAGCGGCTCATGGAGCGGTGCATGGGTGACTTGCACCTCAAGGAGGTTTTGGTCTTCCTGGATGATTTGATCATCTTTTCAGACACCCTTGAAGAACACGAGAGGCGATTGTTGAGAGTGCTTCACCGGCTCGGAGACTATGGCCTCAAATTGTCCCCGGAAAAGTGCAAGTTCTTTCAAGCGTCGGTGCGTTACCTGGGACATATCGTCTCGGAGCAGGGTGTGGAGACGGATCCGGAGAAAATCAGTGCCCTGAAGTCCTGGCCAGTCCCCCAAAAGCTGAAGGAGTTGAGATCCTTTTTAGGATTTGCAGGATACTACCGCAGATTCATCAAGGGATATGCCGAAATTGCAAAGCCGTTGAACGACCTGACGAGGGGGTATACTCCGACCCGTTCCAAGGGTCGCAAGGGGTCAACCGCCCTGAACCACGATGCTAACCAGCATTTTAATGAGAAATGGACACCAAAGTGCCAGCTTGCATTCGAAACGTTGATCAACAGACTGACGACATCTCCCGTGCTTGGCTTCGCAAATCCAAAGCAGCCCTACATCTTGCATACCGACGCCAGCACCACAGGTCTGGGAGCAGCACTCTATCAAGAACAAGAGGGACAATTACGTGTCATAGCGTACGCCAGTCGGGGATTGTCTGCCAGTGAGTCTCGATATCCAGCACACAAGCTGGAATTTTTGGCCCTGAAGTGGAGCGTAACAGAAAAATTCCACGACTATCTGTATGGGACAAGTTTTGTCGTCGTAACAGACAACAATCCCCTGACGTACATCTTGTCTTCTGCCAAGCTTGATGCTGCCAGTCATAGGTGGCTTGCTGCATTGTCCACCTTTGATTTTAAACTCCAGTATCGGGCTGGCAGCCAGAACGGAGACGCTGACGCCCTCTCTCGAAGGCCCCATGACCTGCCGGATGAAGACCGCTGTCAAAAAGAATGGGACATGGTCCAGCAGTTCACCCGTGACCATGTGGATGAGACGGTGATTGAGCTTGATCCAGATGTTGTGGCCGCCATTTGTCACAGCTGTCTGGTGAGAGTTTCAAGTCCCCCTGAGAGCGGCGCTTCCTTGGTGGAGTCGTTGAGCATGTCAGTCTCTGTCATTCCTGACTGTTATGCCAGCGAGTCTCCTCAAGGGCTGCCAGTTGTGCCTTCACTGTCCCCGTCTGGCCTCCGGGAGAAGCAGAGAGGGGACCCCAGTCTCAAGGAAGTAATCTCTCACATCGAAACTGGTGAGAGTGTGCCGCCCACCGTACGACAACAACTTCCAGATCTGGGCCTGCTGTTGAGAGAAAGGAATCGCCTTGAACTCCAGGACGATGTTCTGTACAGGAGGAGGCAGGATGGAGACCATCTGTCGTTTCAGCTCGTATTGCCAGAGGAATTGCGTCAAGGAGTTCTCACCAGCCTCCATGACGACATGGGGCATATGGGGGTCGAGAGGACCCTTGACCTGGTGAGATCTCGGTTCTTCTGGCCACGTATGGCTGTAGATGTGGAAAAGAAAATCAAGACTTGTGATCGCTGTGTTCGAAGGAAAGCCCTGCCGGAGCGGGCTGCACCGCTGGTGAACATCAGGACCAGCCGGCCGCTCGAACTGTTGTGCATGGACTACCTGACGCTCGAGGCAGATAAGAGTAACACCAAAGACATCTTGGTCCTCACAGATCATTTCACCAAATACGCCCTGGCTTTTCCAACTGCCAATCAAAAGGCGAAGACGGTTGCTAAATGTCTGTGGGAGAATTTTATCGTGCATTATGGCATCCCGGAGCGTCTGCACACAGATCAAGGCCGCGACTTTGAGTCCCATTTAATTCGAGAACTCTGTGACATCGCCGGCATTCAGAAAACCCGTACCACGCCATATCATCCCCGTGGCAACCCAGTAGAGAGGTTTAATCGGACGCTGCTGAGTATGTTGGGTACGTTGGGACCGGAACAGAAGCAAAGATGGAAGGAGTATGTGAAACCCCTGGTCCATGCTTACAACTGCACCAGAAATGAGGTCACAGGCTACACTCCTTATGAGCTCATGTTTGGTCGCTCTCCGAGATTACCTGTGGACCTCGCTTTTGGCTTGCCAGCGGGGGAAAAGTCTGCCCCATCACACTCGAAATATGTGCAGATTCTTCGCTCTCGCCTGGAGGAAAGCTACCAAGTTGCTTCCAAGAATGCAGCAAAGTCAGCAGAACGGAACAAGACTCGTTTTGATCAGAGGGTGAGACCCTCCGCCCTGGAAGAAGGGGATCGAGTGCTTGTCCGGAACGTGAGACTCCGTGGAAAACATAAGCTGGAGGACAAGTGGGAGAGAAACATCTATGTTGTGGTTAACCGTGCTGGCGACCTTCCAGTTTACACAGTGCGACCAGAGACGGATTCATCTGGGAAAACTCGAACATTGCACAGGGACCTCCTGCTTCCGTGTGGTTTCCTACCTGACAGTAAAGAGCCAGAACTGCAACCTGTTACATCTGCACACAGACTTCAAACTCGCAGTCTGAAGAAGCCGGTTGTAGACCCAGAGGAGTACCTGAGTGAGGAAGAGGAGGAGGGGAGAATTGCCCAGGTTTCAATCCCAGCAACTGTAAAGTTCTGTGTAGATGGAACTCTTCCTGCCCAGCTGTCATCCACCAACTCAGCGTTGGCTGAACCAATGCACTCACCTGCAAGGAACCTGCTGGAGGTCGAGGAGGGTTCTCTGGTGACTGGTGCTGTGGATCCACCCTTGCTCAGTGTGGAAGAGGATGTCTCTGGAGCGTCTGAGGAGGAAAATGGAGAGTACTTAACAAAGCCTGAAGAGGTCAGTTCCATTCTTGACACCCTGCCATCAGAGGAAGATGGGGAGCTCGACGGCCCTGTAGAGACATCCCCTGATTCGGTCGTTCAATCACAGCGTGCCGCTGAAATACCCGTCGCTGGTTTAGACTCTGAAGGTGGGGGTGATTTAGATGTAGTCGAACCGGGTCAGTCTATCCGTCGTTCTTCGAGGCAGCGGCAACCGCCCAAGCGTCTGCAGTACACCGGGTTGGGTAATCCGTTAATTTCTGTTGTGCAGACACTTTTTCATAGTTTGGCTGATGCGTACGGTGAATCGTTTGCCAGTCCTGTGTCCCATTCCCCTGCATGTTCACGGGTCCAGGTAGTGTAGCATGCACCGGAGTTGCATGGTTTTAGAGGGGGGAGTGTGTAACAGGGGTGATAAATCCCTCACTCACAGGGTATCTGTTTCTCAACTCTCACGGTATTATGTCTAAATCTCGCGGTGACGTCACAGGGTCACGTGGGTTGGCGTGGGTCACGTGGGTCGGCGCAACCAACCGAGGTTTAGTATTGAGCCGCTGCAGTTCAGTCTCAGAGAGGGAGCAGTGGGGAAGCTGCATGAGAGACGAGCTACAGGAGCCCCTTACCGTGTCGCAACTGCCGTGCCGAGACCGCGACGGCCGAACGTATGTGTAGTGCGCAGCGGACGGCCGGATCTTATAGATGGCGAGCTAAAGGAGCCACGGACTGACAGATTGTCGAATGAGTCGCATCCCTCCTGCCAGGCTGGTAGGGGGCTCTTTGTAGCCCAGTAAAAGACTCTCACCCACTCGCTCAGCCCCTGCCCAACACACGCACACACATCCTTCCCCTACACACTTTCCCACTCATTTCCCCTGGACTCAATTCCCCAACCCAGACGTGGGTTTACATAAACTGTGGGGGGGTAGCTGGGATCATCTTTTTGGTGTTCATAATGAACCAAGCGTATGGGTTTTTGCTTATTTCTGACTCTGACTTTGTTATCTGCTGATGAATTTGAATCGTGAATATCTGAATGTGCATATATGCAAATGATTGAAAAAAGTTAACTTACCGTACTTCTTTAATTGTCTGCCTTTAGCAGATCGGCCGGTTCACTGTATATAATATCACTATATTGTTGTGGGTTTTTCATTGCACTTTTTGCTATATAAAAAATACATGGTATCATTCAACCAGCAACCTCAGTCTCTGTCTGCTCCCTCCTTTGGTCGTACCTTAGTCTTCTGATCACTAGCCTATTGTTGTATTTTATTGTTACACATTAGCTTCAGTGTTAAATTTGTGTGACATAGGTGCTACATAATTTGACAACAACATTCTACCTGTGGGCAGATGATAAGAATCTGATCTGCAGCTTTAGCCTGTTGTGCCAGCCAGCGCATTGGACCCAGCTCTGCGATCTTCTGTTGCTGCCACATGTCGATAGCCACGCGGCAGCCACTGTGCCACTGCAGGAATTCTGCCAGGGCCACCACAACCTGCTGAAAGGCTGAATTCTCAGCAGGGTATACCACCAGAACATCCACAGGAACCATGGGAGATTGGGGTAAATGTTTGAAACCCATTGATGTGGAAATGTTGGCTCCACAGCATTTACCTGGAGAGTAACACGACAATTTAGAAGGGAACATTTTAAGGGCCAGTGTGTGTGTGTGTGTGTTTGTGTGAAATTCAATTTACTGCCCATAAGGTTTTTTGTACAAGCATATAATCATTTAGAAATAAATAGTTACATGTTTCTACATGCTTGGCATTTTGACGTGGAACCTTACTACTCAAATGAAAAAGAATGATAAAGAGAGGATGTTTACTTCCTGTCCTATATGGAAAGGCCACTGTAGTTCAATGATGCACATGGGAAAGGGAGGAGTGAGTGGAGAAGTCCTGCATTTTGTTGGAGTGAATGAATGAATTGCAATTTGACAAGACATTTAGCAAATTGAAAACTTACAATTCCTTTGCAACTTTTAGTTTTTGATAGTTCTATTAAATTAATATAATTTGCTCGGAAATAATCCACACTGAATCTAATCCTATTAGATAGAATTCTCACTTCTGTTAGAATTCCTGCTAATGACGTCTTTTTTCATTCTTACTCGCTTCTTCTTTCCCACACTGTCACAATTCTTACTACTGTTATTTTCATGCTGCCTTTTCAGACCTGCACATTCTCCTGCTGAACATGGATGTATCTTTAAAATTAGACGGGTCTTCCTATTTTGCGTCGCGTCTCATGTCTATTCTATTCTATTCTATATAAAGCCCAGTTTTCGTGCCTTTGTCCCTTATCACTAAATGTGCATTTAAAAAAAATGTTGGATTTACAGATAATGCAGCACATGGTCAGGATCATCAAAACAGCCAGTCCTCCTACGATGGCGATAGTGATATGTTCAACTTCTCCCCTCACAGCTGCGTGAACAAACACATGCATGAAACATGTTACTTTGCAGACTAATGCAGTTTAACAGAGTTTGTATACTGTATGCATTGAAGGTTAACTAAATGTAAACGTACTTGAAGCAGGGGTCTCAACTGTTGTGTTGTTATTTAGAAAGTAATTTGAGACACAAAAAAAAACATTTTAAGCATATTTTGTAAAATATGATATGATTACATTCACAAAATATAATGTGATTTCCCCACCTGTAGAGACTTGAGCAGTCTCTAGCGTTACACTAGCTGAGAAACAAAGAGTCAGATGGAGAATGTTACAATGTTGAGATGAAACATTTTTTTTAAACATATTTTGTAAAATATATTGCATATATATAATATTTACTAAATAAAATGTGATTTTTCCCACCTGTAGATACTTGCATAGACTCTAGCATAACAGAAACAAAAAGTCCGATGGAAAATGTTAACACTTTATATATTCATTTTATAGGTTTAATATATCAGTGAGGATCAATGAATTGGGGTTAAAAAAAAAACTTACGCTTTGGGATGTTAAAAAGTAGAGTCTTATAAGAGGAGTCACTCCCAAGAGGAGGTAGAGGGAGATTGGTGACTTGGATGGAGGTGAAACCATTGCTTGCCTCTATTAAAAAACTAAACCATCTCTAGATTTGAAAAGATGAAATATAAAAAACAGTTTAAAAAAATGTAATATCAGTTCAAAAAAAGGATTAAAAAAATTTATGATCAATACAATATACCTGCTTTGACTCAGTGATGTCTTCACTCAGATGTGGCTTGTAGTCACAGTGGTATGATTCCCCATCAATTGTGATATAAGTGCCCTTCAGATATTTAATACTAGCTGTAGAGATAGAAATGACAAGTTTTAATGACATGTAAGGGGTCTTTCCCCTCTCACTTCTGTTAGAATTCCTGCTAATGACGTGTTTTTTCATTCTTACTCGCTTCTTATTTCCCACACTGTCACAATTCTTACTACTGTTATTTTCATGCTGCCTTTTCAGACCTGCAAATTCTCCTGCTGAACATTAGATTACATTAAAATTACATTAAAATTAGACGGATCTTCCTATTTTGCGTCGCATCTCATGTCACCCCAGCAAGACTTAAGTCCTCTTATCTTATTGGAAATACCTGGTAAATATGACAGCAGGTAATTGCTTAAAAACAAATAGTTTAGATGCTATTTCAGGGAGATCTGATTAGATATTCAGTCGCATACAATGGTAACACAGCATAAAAGTACACATGTTTTTCCCACCATCAATGTTGACGGCCCAGCTGATGTTTAGCATCGTATTCTCTTCCACTGTCACCAGCTCCCCTTTTAAGTCCGCAAGGAAAGATGGAGTGGTATTACTGATGGGTGGGAAACCTGGGGGGGAAAAACAGAGACAGTGGTTATAATTGTTGCCATCATCAAGCACTGATATTTGAGCAGACATTGTGATAATTCAACTGAGTAACATGAGAAAAATAACTGTCATATTCATATCCACAAGAACTACTAAACTATGTATGTATGTAAACTATGTAAACTATGTTTACATGGAGGAAGGAAATTCTATCTTCTTGGATGAGTTCATCAATTGTTAATCACTGTCTTTACAATACAGATCTCAGTGTCGGAACAGGCGAAACAGCAAGCCCTTATCACAGCAGCCATTTTGACAGGCCACAGTAAGAAAACCACAACTGTCTTGACTTAAACTGACATGAACTGAACAGAGCCATTATCAGTGTGATCAGAAACACCTGTGATTTTCCTGATAAAACACATCAGAATGGATGTTGTTCAAAGGACCCGTTCTTCTTCCACAGCATGAAACACTTGTAAACACAGGTGTTTTTAATGTCTTGTTCTGTTTATAACACACCTGTTTACTGTTTCATGGCTTCAGCTTTTAAAGTGAGATATTTTTTGACTATTATTAGATGAGTGAAATATCACAACTTACCATAATATTCACGACACTTCACAGTCTGCAAACAAAATCCACATATAGACAATGTTAACGATGGACAGTGTTCAACAACACAAAAAGAGACTGAAGTCAGAAACTTACAATTTCATGTGACATCACTTCAGCCTGGACACAGGAAAGAAAAATCAACGCGACACCCCACATCATGAAGCAACGACTGACCTGCCAAAAAAGATAAATGAGGTCTATACTATGTCTATATGAGGCTATACAGGGAAAAGAATACAGTGGAACTGGAACATGACATACGCATTGTTTTGGTGTGAAAAGTTGTGTTTGATATAACATAATGGACTGATTATAATGGACTGATTATAGATGTAAAAGCTTTTTCTTAAATCCCCAAATAATCATCTTAGTTATCAATTCATTCTTGTGTTTTGAATACACTTTGTGTTGGCAAATCACACTTTTATCTCTTCTGATTTTAATAACTATTTTAATTTTAATGTAATTTCAGTGTCTACCTTTTATTTTGATTAATGTCATTTTAATGTCTTGCTTTTATTCTATGATTTTCTTAATGCATTTCTATGCCCTTATAAAGCACTTTAACCTTTTTGTGAAGTTTTGGACGACATACTAAAGTATGACTTTTTTGACCCATTTTGGCCGCCATACTATACTATGACTTTTTTGACCCATTTTGGACGACATACTATACTATGACTTTTTTGACCCACTTTGGACGACATAGTATACTATGACATTTTTTGGTGATTTTGGACGACATACTATACTATGACTTTTTTGACCCATTTTGGACGACATACTATACTATGACTTTTTTGGCCGATTTTGGACGACATACTATACTATGACATTTTTAGGTGATTTTGGACGACATACTATACTATGACTTTTTTGACTAATTTTGGACGACATACTATACTATGACTTTTTTGACCCATTTTGGACGACATACTATACTATGACTTTTTTGACCGATTTTGGACGACATACTATAGTATGGCTTGATTGACCGATTTTGGACGACATATTATACTATGATTTTTTTGACCGATTTTGGACGACATACTACATGACTTTTTTGACTGATTTTGGACAACATACTATACTATGACTTTTTTGACTGATTTTGGACGACATACTATACTATGACTTTTTTGACTGATTTTGGACGACATACTATACTATGACATTTTTAGGTGATTTTGGACGACATACTATACTATGATTTTTTTGACCGATTTTGGACGACATACTATACTATGACTTTTTTTAGGTGATTTTGGACGACATACTATACTATGACTTTTTTGACCAATTTTGGACGACATATTATACTATGACTTTTTTGACCAATTTTGGACGACATACTACATGACTTTTTTGACTGATTTTGGACAACATACTATACTATGACTTTTTTGACTGATTTTGGACGACATACTATACTATGACTTTTTTGACTGATTTTGGACGACATACTATAATATGACATTTTTAGGTGATTTTGGACGACATACTATACTATGACATTTTTGACCAATTTTGGACGACATACTATACTATGACTTTTTTGACCCACTTTGGACGACATAGTATACTATGACATTTTTTGGTGATTTTGGACGACATACTATACTATGACTTTTTTGACCCATTTTGGACGACATGCTATACTATGACTTTTTTGACCGATTTTGGACTACATACTATACTATGACTTTTTTGACTAATTTTGGACGACATACTATACTATGACTTTTTTGACCAATTTTGGACGACATACTATACTATGACTTTTTTGACTGATTTTGGACGACATACTATACTATGACATTTTTAGGTGATTTTGGACGACATACTATACTATGACTTTTTTGACCAATTTTGGACGACATACTATACTATGACTTTTTTGACCCACTTTGGACGACATAGTATACGATGACATTTTTTGGTGATTTTGGACGACATGGTATACTATGACTTTTTTGACCCATTTTGGCCGCCATACTATACTATGACTTTTTTGACCCATTTTGGACGACATACTATACTATGACTTTTTTGACCCATTTTGGACGACATACTATACTATGACTTTTTTGACCCATTTTGGACGACATACTATACTATGACTTTTTTGACCCATTTTGGACGACATACTATACTATGACTTTTTTGGCCGATTTTGGACGACATACTATACTATGACATTTTTAGGTGATTTTGGACGACATACTATACTATGACTTTTTTGACTAATTTTGGACGACATACTATACTATGACTTTTTTGACCCATTTTGGACGACATACTATACTATGACTTTTTTGACCGATTTTGGACGACATACTATAGTATGGCTTGATTGACCGATTTTGGACGACATATTATACTATGATTTTTTTGACCGATTTTGGACGACATACTACATGACTTTTTTGACTGATTTTGGACAACATACTATACTATGACTTTTTTGACTGATTTTGGACGACATACTATACTATGACTTTTTTGACTGATTTTGGACGACATACTATACTATGACATTTTTAGGTGATTTTGGACGACATACTATACTATGATTTTTTTGACCGATTTTGGACGACATACTATACTATGACTTTTTTTAGGTGATTTTGGACGACATACTATACTATGACTTTTTTGACCAATTTTGGACGACATATTATACTATGACTTTTTTGACCAATTTTGGACGACATACTACATGACTTTTTTGACTGATTTTGGACAACATACTATACTATGACTTTTTTGACTGATTTTGGACGACATACTATACTATGACTTTTTTGACTGATTTTGGACGACATACTATAATATGACATTTTTAGGTGATTTTGGACGACATACTATACTATGACATTTTTGACCAATTTTGGACGACATACTATACTATGACTTTTTTGACCCACTTTGGACGACATAGTATACTATGACATTTTTTGGTGATTTTGGACGACATACTATACTATGACTTTTTTGACCCATTTTGGACGACATGCTATACTATGACTTTTTTGACCGATTTTGGACTACATACTATACTATGACTTTTTTGACTGATTTTGGACGACATACTATACTATGACATTTTTAGGTGATTTTGGACGACATACTATACTATGACTTTTTTGACCAATTTTGGACGACATACTATACTATGACTTTTTTGACCCACTTTGGACGACATAGTATACGATGACATTTTTTGGTGATTTTGGACGACATAGTATACTATGACTTTTTTGACTGATTTTGGACGACATGGTATACTATGACTTTTTTGACCGATTTTGGACGACATGCTATACTATGACTTTTTTGACTCATTTTGGACGACATACTATACTATGACATTTTTGACCAATTTTGGACGACATGCTATACTATGTCTTTTTTGACTGATTTTGGACGACATACTATACTATGACATTTTTAGGTGATTTTGGACGACATACTATACTATGATTTTTTTGACCGATTTTGGACGACATACTATACTATGACTTTTTTTAGGTGATTTTGGACGACATACTATACTATGACTTTTTTGACCAATTTTGGACGACATATTATACTATGACTTTTTTGACCAATTTTGGACGACATACTACATGACTTTTTTGACTGATTTTGGACAACATACTATACTATGACTTTTTTGACTGATTTTGGACGACATACTATATACTATGACTTTTTTGACTGATTTTGGACGACATACTATAATATGACATTTTTAGGTGATTTTGGACGACATACTATACTATGACTTTTTTGACCAATTTTGGACGACATACTATACTATGACTTTTTTGACCCACTTTGGACGACATAGTATACTATGACATTTTTTGGTGATTTTGGACGACATACTATACTATGACTTTTTTGACCCATTTTGGACGACATACTATACTATGACTTTTTTGACTGATTTTGGACGACATACTATACTATGACATTTTGAGGTGAATTTGGACGACATACTATACTATGACTTTTTTGACCAATTTTGGACGACATACTATACTATGACTTTTTTGACCCACTTTGGACGACATAGTATACTATGACATTTTTTGGTGATTTTGGACGACATACTATACTATGACTTTTTTGACCCATTTTGGACGACATACTATACTATGACATTTTTTGGTGATTTTGGACGACATAGTATACTATGACTTTTTTGACTGATTTTGGACGACATGCTATACTATGACTTTTTTGACCGATTTTGGACGACATGCTATACTATGACTTTTTTGACTCATTTTGGACGACATACTATACTATGACATTTTTGACCAATTTTGGACGACATGCTATACTATGTCTTTTTTGACTGATTTTGGACGACATACTATACTATGACATTTTTAGGTGATTTTGGACGACATACTATACTATGATTCTTTTGACCGATTTTGGACGACATACTATACTATGACTTTTTTTAGGTGATTTTGGACGACATACTATACTATGACTTTTTTGACCAATTTTGGACGACATATTATACTATGACTTTTTTGACCAATTTTGGACGACATACTACATGACTTTTTTGACTGATTTTGGACAACATACTATACTATGACTTTTTTGACTGATTTTGGACGACATACTATATACTATGACTTTTTTGACTGATTTTGGACGACATACTATAATATGACATTTTTAGGTGATTTTGGACGACATACTATACTATGACTTTTTTGACCAATTTTGGACGACATACTATACTATGACTTTTTTGACCCACTTTGGACGACATAGTATACTATGACATTTTTTGGTGATTTTGGACGACATACTATACTATGACTTTTTTGACCCATTTTGGACGACATACTATACTATGACTTTTTTGACTGATTTTGGACGACATACTATACTATGACATTTTGAGGTGAATTTGGACGACATACTATACTATGACTTTTTTGACCAATTTTGGACGACATACTATACTATGACTTTTTTGACCCACTTTGGACGACATAGTATACTATGACATTTTTTGGTGATTTTGGACGACATACTATACTATGACTTTTTTGACCCATTTTGGACGACATACTATACTATGACATTTTTTGGTGATTTTGGACGACATAGTATACTATGACTTTTTTGACTGATTTTGGACGACATGCTATACTATGACTTTTTTGACCGATTTTGGACGACATGCTATACTATGACTTTTTTGACTCATTTTGGACGACATACTATACTATGACATTTTTGACCAATTTTGGACGACATGCTATACTATGTCTTTTTTGACTGATTTTGGACGACATACTATACTATGACATTTTTAGGTGATTTTGGACGACATACTATACTATGATTCTTTTGACCGATTTTGGACGACATACTATACTATGACTTTTTTTAGGTGATTTTGGACGACATACTATACTATGACTTTTTTGACCAATTTTGGACGACATATTATACTATGACTTTTTTGACCAATTTTGGACGACATACTACATGACTTTTTTGACTGATTTTGGACAACATACTATACTATGACTTTTTTGACTGATTTTGGACGACATACTATATACTATGACTTTTTTGACTGATTTTGGACGACATACTATAATATGACATTTTTAGGTGATTTTGGACGACATACTATACTATGACTTTTTTGACCAATTTTGGACGACATACTATACTATGACTTTTTTGACCCACTTTGGACGACATAGTATACTATGACATTTTTTGGTGATTTTGGACGACATACTATACTATGACTTTTTTGACCCATTTTGGACGACATACTATACTATGACTTTTTTGACTGATTTTGGACGACATACTATACTATGACATTTTGAGGTGATTTTGGACGACATACTATACTATGACTTTTTTGACCAATTTTGGACGACATACTATACTATGACTTTTTTGACCCACTTTGGACGACATAGTATACTATGACATTTTTTGGTGATTTTGGACGACATACTATACTATGACTTTTTTGACCCATTTTGGACAACATACTATACTATGACTTTTTTGACCGATTTTGGACGACATACTATACTATGACTTTTTTGACTAATTTTGGACGACATGCTATACTATGAAATTTTTGACTGATTTTGGACGACATACTATACTATGACTTTTTTGACTGATTTTGGACGACATACTATACTATGACTTTTTTGACAGATTTTGGACGACATACTATACTATGACATTTTTAGGTGATTTTGGGACAGAATGCCACTTTCACAGTTGGCTGAGTGGTTTGTTCTCTCATTTAGAACCAACCTATAAGGGACACTGGTTCGTATCCCACTGCTTACAAGTAACTATAACAATTTTGGTTAATTTTGGACAACATACTATACTATGACATTTTTGACTGATTTTGGACGACATACTATACTATGACTTTTTTTAGGTGATTTTGGACGACATACTATACTATGACTTTTTTGACCAATTTTGGACGACATATTATACTATGACTTTTTTGACCAATTTTGGAAGACATACTACATGACTTTTTTGACTGATTTTGGACGACATATTATACTATGACTTTTTTGACTGATTTTGGACGACATACTATATACTATGACTTTTTTGACTGATTTTGGACGACATACTATAATATGACATTTTTAGGTGATTTTGGACGACATACTATACTATGACTTTTTTGACCAATTTTGGACGACATACTATACTATGACTTTTTTGACCCACTTTGGACGACATAGTATACTATGACATTTTTTGGTGATTTTGGACGACATACTATACTATGACTTTTTTGACCCATTTTGGACGACATGCTATACTATGACTTTTTTGAGCGATTTTGGACGACATACTATACTATGACTTTTTTGACTAATTTTGGACGACATACTATACTATGACTTTTTTGACCAATTTTGGACGACATACTATACTATGACTTTTTTGACTGATTTTGGACGACATACTGTACTATGACATTTTTAGGTGATTTTGGACGACATACTATACTATGACTTTTTTGACCAATTTTGGACGACATACTATACTATGACTTTTTTGACCCACTTTGGACGACATAGTATACGATGACATTTTTTGGTGATTTTGGACGACATAGTATACTATGACTTTTTTGACTGATTTTGGACGACATGCTATACTATGACTTTTTTGACCGATTTTGGACGACATGCTATACTATGACTTTTTTGACTCATTTTGGACGACATACTATACTATGACATTTTTGACCAATTTTGGACGACATGCTATACTATGTCTTTTTTGACTGATTTTGGACGACATACTATACTATGACATTTTAGGTGATTTTGGACGACATACTATACTATGACTTTTTTGACCCACTTTGGACGACATAGTATACTATGACATTTTTTGGTGATTTTGGACGACATACTATACTATGACTTTTTTGACCCATTTTGGACAACATACTATACTATGACTTTTTTGACCGATTTTGGACGACATACTATACTATGACTTTTTTGACTAATTTTGGACGACATGCTATACTATGAAATTTTTGACTGATTTTGGACGACATACTATACTATGACTTTTTTGACTGATTTTGGACGACATACTATACTATGACTTTTTTGACAGATTTTGGACGACATACTATACTATGACATTTTTAGGTGATTTTGGGACAGAATGCCACTTTCACAGTTGGCTGAGTGGTTTGTTCTCTCATTTAGAACCAACCTATAAGGGACACTGGTTCGTATCCCACTGCTTACAAGTAACTATAACAATTTTGGTTCATTTTGGACAACATACTATACTATGACATTTTTGACTGATTTTGGACGACATACTATACTATGACTTTTTTGACTGATTTTGGACGACATACTATACTATGACTTTTTTGACTAATTTTGGACGACATACTATACTATGACTTTTTTGACTGATTTTGGACGACATGCTATACTATGACTTTTTTGACCGATTTTGGACGACATGCTATACTATGACTTTTTTGACTCATTTTGGACGACATACTATACTATGACATTTTTGACCAATTTTGGACGACATGCTATACTATGTCTTTTTTGACTAATTTTGGACGACATACTATACTATGACATTTTTAGGTGATTTTGGACGACATACTATACTATGATTTTTTTGACCGATTTTGGACGACATACTATACTATGACTTTTTTTAGGTGATTTTGGACGACATACTATACTATGACTTTTTGACCAATTTTGGACGACATACTATACTATGACTTTTTTGACCAATTTTGGAGACATACTATACTATGACTTTTTTGACCCACTTTGGACGACATAGTATACTATGACTTTTTTGACCGATTTTGGACGACATACTATACTATGACTTTTTTGACTAATTTTGGACGACATGCTATACTATGAAATTTTTGACTGATTTTGGACGACATACTATACTCTGACTTTTTTGACTGATTTTGGACGACATACTATACTATGACTTTTTTGACCCATTTTGGACGACATAGTATACTATGACTTTTTTGACTGATTTTGGCGACATACTATACTATGACTTTTTTGACTGATTTTGGACGACATACTATACTTTGACTTTTTTGACTGATTTTGGACGACATACTATACTATGACATTTTTAGGTGATTTTGGACGACATACTATACTATGACATTTTTAGGTGATTTTGGACGATATACTATACTATGACATTTTTGACTGATTTTGGACGACATACTATACTATGACCTTTTTAACCAATTTTGGAAAGCATACTATGCTATGACATTTTTTGGTGATTTTGGACGACATACTATACTATGACTTTTTTGACCAATTTTGGACGACATACTATACTATGACTTTTTTGACCGATTTCTGACGACATACTATACTGTGACTTTTTTAACCGATTTCATACGACATACTATACTATGGCCTTTTTGACCAATTTTGGACGACATACTATACTATGACTTTTTTGACCCATTTTGGACGACATACTATACTATGACTTTTTTGACCAATTTTGGACGACATACTACATGACTTTTTTGACTGATTTTGGACAACATACTATACTATGACTTTTTTGACTGATTTTGGACAACATACTATACTATGACTTTTTTGACTGATTTTGGACGACATACTATACTATGACTTTTTTAACCGATTTCATACGACATACTATACTATGACTTTTTTTAACCGATTTTGGACGACATACTATACTATGACTTTTTTGACTGATTTTGGACGACATACTATACTATGACATTTTTAGGTGATTTTGGACGACATACTATACTATGACTTTTTTGACCAATTTTGGACGACATACTATACTATGACTTTTTTGACCCACTTTGGACGACATAGTATACTATGACATTTTTTGGTGATTTTGGACGACATACTATACTATGACTTTTTTGACCCATTTTGGACGACATACTATACTATGACTTTTTTGACTAATTTTCGACGACATGCTATACTATGACATTTTTGACTGATTTTGGACGACATACTATACTATGACTTTTTTGACTGATTTTGGACGACATACTATACTATGACTTTTTTGACTGATTTTGGACGACATACTATACTATGACATTTTTGACCCATTTTGGACGACATACTATACTATGACTTTTTGACCCATTTTGGACGACATACTATACTATGACTTTTTTGACTAATTTTGGACGACATGCTATACTATGAAATCTTTGACTGATTTTGGACGACATACTATACTATGACTTTTTTGACTGATTTTGGACGACATACTATACTATGACTTTTTTGACTGATTTTGGACGACATACTATACTATGACATTTTTAGGTGATTTTGGGACAGAATGCCACTTTCACAGTTGGCTGAGTGGTTTGTGACGCTCCCATTTAGAACCAGCCTATAAGGGACACTGGTTCGTATCCCACTGCTTACAGGTAACAATCTTGGTTCATTTTGGACAACATACTATACTATGACATTTTTGACTGATTTTGGACGACATACTATACTATGACTTTTTTGACTGATTTTGGACGACATACTATACTATGACATTTCAGGTAAGTTTGGGACAGAATGCAACTTTCACAGTTGGCTGAGTGGTTTGTGACGCTCCCATTTAGAACCAGCCTGTAAGGGACACTGGTTCGAATCCCACTGCTTACAGGTAACTATAACAATTTTGGTTAATTTTGGACAACATACTATACTATGACATTTTTGACTGATTCTGGACGACATACTATACTATGACTTTTTTGACTGATTTTGGACGACATACTATACTATGACTTTTTTGACTAATTTTGGACGACATACTATACTATGACTTTTTTGACTGATTTTGGACGACATGCTATACTATGACTTTTTTGACCGATTTTGGACGACATGCTATACTATGACTTTTTTGACTAATTTTGGACGACATACTATACTATGACATTTTTGACCAATTTTGGACGACATGCTATACTATGTCTTTTTTGACTAATTTTGGACGACATACTATACTATGACATTTTTAGGTGATTTTGGACGACATACTATACTATGACTTTTTTGACCAATTTTGGACGACATACTATACTATGACTTTTTTGACCCACTTTGGACGACATAGTATACTATGACATTTTTTGGTGATTTTGGACGACATACTATACTATGACTTTTTTGACCCATTTTGGACGACATACTATACTATGACTTTTTTGACCGATTTTGGACGACATGCTATACTATGAAATTTTTGACTGATTTTGGACGACATACTATACTATGACATTTTTAGGTGATTTTGGGACAGAATGCCAATTTCACAGTTGGCTGAGTGGTTTGTGACGCTCCCATTTAGAACCAGCCTATAAGGGACACTGATTCGTATCCCACTGCTTACAGGTAACAATCTTGGTTCATTTTGGACAACATACTATACTATGACATTTTTTACTGATTTTGGACGACATACTATACTATGACTTTTTTGACTAATTTTGGACGACATACTATACTATGACTTTTTTGACTGATTTTGGACGACATACTATACTATGACTTTTTTAACCGATTTCATACGACATACTATACTATGACTTTTTTTAACCGATTTTGGACGACATACTATACTATGACTTTTTTGACTGATTTTGGACGACATACTATACTATGACATTTTTAGGTGATTTTGGACGACATACTATACTATGACTTTTTTGACCAATTTTGGACGACATACTATACTATGACTTTTTTGACCCACTTTGGACGACATAGTATACTATGACATTTTTTGGTGATTTTGGACGACATACTATACTATGACTTTTTTGACCCATTTTGGACGACATACTATACTATGACTTTTTTGACTAATTTTCGACGACATGCTATACTATGACATTTTTGACTGATTTTGGACGACATACTATACTATGACTTTTTTGACTGATTTTGGACGACATACTATACTATGACTTTTTTGACTGATTTTGGACGACATACTATACTATGACATTTTTGACCCATTTTGGACGACATACTATACTATGACTTTTTGACCCATTTTGGACGACATACTATACTATGACTTTTTTGACTAATTTTGGACGACATGCTATACTATGAAATCTTTGACTGATTTTGGACGACATACTATACTATGACTTTTTTGACTGATTTTGGACGACATACTATACTATGACTTTTTTGACTGATTTTGGACGACATACTATACTATGACATTTTTAGGTGATTTTGGGACAGAATGCCACTTTCACAGTTGGCTGAGTGGTTTGTGACGCTCCCATTTAGAACCAGCCTATAAGGGACACTGGTTCGTATCCCACTGCTTACAGGTAACAATCTTGGTTCATTTTGGACAACATACTATACTATGACATTTTTGACTGATTTTGGACGACATACTATACTTTGACTTTTTTGACTGATTTTGGACGACATACTATACTATGACATTTTTAGGTGATTTTGGACAACATACTATACTATGACTTTTTTGACTGATTTTGGACGACATACTATACTATGACTTTTTTGACTGATTTTGGACGACATACTATACTATGACATTTCAGGTAAGTTTGGGACAGAATGCAACTTTCAAAGTTGGCTGAGTGGTTTGTGACGCTCCCATTTAGAACCAGCCTATAAGGGACACTGGTTTGAATCCCACTGCTTACAGGTAACTATAACAATTTTGGTTCATTTTGGACGACATACTATACTATGACTTTTTTGACTAATTTTGGACGACATACTATACTATGACTTTTTTGACTGATTTTGGACGACATGCTATACTATGACTTTTTTGACCCATTTTGGACGACATACTATACTATGACTTTTTTGACCGATTTTGGACGACATACTATACTATGACTTTTTTGACTACTTTTGGACGACATGCTATACTATGAAATTTTTGACTGATTTTGGACGACATACTATACTCTGACTTTTTTGACTGATTTTGGACGACATACTATACTATGACTTTTTTGACCCATTTTGGACGACATAGTATACTATGACTTTTTTGACTGATTTTGGACGACATACTATACTATGACATTTTTAGGTGATTTTGGACGACATACTATACTATGACATTTTTAGGTGATTTTGGACGACATACTATACTATGACTTTTTTGACTAATTTTGGACGACATGCTATACTATGACATTTTTGACTGATTTTGGACGGCATACTATACTATGACTTTTTTGACTGA
Source organism: Solea solea (assembly GCF_958295425.1). Lineage (NCBI taxonomy): Eukaryota > Metazoa > Chordata > Actinopteri > Pleuronectiformes > Soleidae > Solea > Solea solea. The sequence continues at coordinate 16,509,859 of NC_081144.1, read as the reverse complement.
TTTTGGACGACATACTATACTATGACTTTTTTGTCTGATTTTGGACGACATACTAAACTATGACATTTCAGGTAAGTTTGGGACAGAATGCAACTTTCACAGTTGGCTGAGTGGTTTGTGACGCTCCCATTTAGAACCAGCCTATAAGGGACACTGGTTTGAATCCCACTGCTTACAGGTAACTATAACAATTTTGGTTCATTTTGGACAACATACTATACTATGACATTTTTGACTGATTTTGGACGACATACTATACTATGACTTTTTTGACTGATTTTGGACGACATACTATACTATGACATTTTTAGGTGATTTTGGACAACATACTATACTATGACTTTTTTGACCAATTTTGGACGACATACTATATACTATGACATTTTTGACTGATTTTGGACGACATACTATACTAGGACTTTTTTGACTGATTTTGGACGACATACTATACTATGACTTTTTTGACTGATCTTGGACGACATACTATACTATGACATTTTTAGGTGATTTTGGACGACATACTATACTATGACTTTTTTGACTAATTTTGGACGACATGCTATACTCTGACATTTTTGACTGATTTTGGACGACATACTATATTATGACTTTTTTGACTGATTTTGGACGACATACTATACTATGACTTTTTTGACTGATTTACGACGACAAACTATACTTTGACTTTTTTGACTGATTTTGGACGACATACTATACTATGACATTTTTAGGTGATTTTGGACAACATACTATACTATGACTTTTTTGACTGATTTTGGACGACATACTATACTATGACATTTCAGGTAAGTTTGGGACAGAATGCCATTTTCACAGTTGGCTGAGTGGTTTGTGACGCTCCCATTTAGAACCAGCCTATAAGGGACACTGGTTCGAATCCCACTGCTTACAGGTAACTATAACAATTTTGGTTCATTTTGGACAACATACTATACTATGACATTTTTGATTGATTTTGGACGACATACTATACTATGACTTTTTTGACTGATTTTGGACGACATACTATACTATGACTTTTTTGACTAATTTTGGACGACATACTATACTATGACTTTTTTGACCAATTTTGGACGACATACTATACTATGACTTTTTTGACCCACTTTGGACGACATAGTATACTATGACATTTTTTAGTGATTTTGGACGACATACTATACTATGACTTTTTTGACCCATTTTGGACGACATACTATACTATGACTTTTTTGACCCATTTTGGACGACATACTATACTATGACTTTTTTGACTAATTTTGGACGACATGCTATACTATGAAATTTTTGACTGATTTTGGACGACATACTATACTATGACTTTTTTGACTCATTTTGGACGACATACTATACTATGACTTTTTTGACTGATTTTGGACGACATACTATATACTATGACATTTTTAGGTGATTTTGGACGACATACTATACTATGACTTTTTTGACTAATTTTGGACGACATACTATACTATGACATTTTTGACTGATTTTGGACGACATACTATACTAGGACTTTTTTGACTGATTTTGGACGACATACTATACTATGACTTTTTTGACTGATTTTGGACAACATACTATACTATGACATTTTTGACTGATTTTGGACGACATACTATACTATGAAATTTTTAGGTGATTTTGGGACAGAATGCCACTTTCACAGTTGGCTGAGTGGTTTGTGACGCTCCCATTTAGAACCAGCCTATAAGGGACACTGGTTCGTATCCCACTGCTTACAGGTAACTATAACAATCTTGGTTCATTTTGGACAACATACTATACTATGACATTTTTGACTGATTTTGGACGACATATTATACTATGGCCTTTTTGACCAATTTTGGACGACATACTATACTATGACTTTTTTGACCCATTTTGGACGACATACTATACTATGACTTTTTTGACTGATTTTGGACGACATACTATACTATGACTTTTTTGACTGATTTTGGACGACATACTATACTTTGATTTTTTTGACTGATTTTGGACGACATACTATACTATGACATTTTTAGGTGATTTTGGACAACATACTATACTATGACTTTTTTGTCTGATTTTGGACGACATACTATACTATGACATTTCAGGTAAGTTTGGGACAGAATGCAACTTTCACAGTTGGCTGAGTGGTTTGTGACGCTCCCATTTAGAACCAGCCTATAAGGGACACTGGTTTGAATCCCACTGCTTACAGGTAACTATAACAATTTTGGTTCATTTTGGACAACATACTATACTATGACATTTTTGACTGATTTTGGACGACATACTATACTATGACTTTTTTGACTGATTTTGGACGACATACTATACTATGACATTTTTAGGTGATTTTGGACAACATACTATACTATGACTTTTTTGACCAATTTTGGACGACATACTATATACTATGACATTTTTGACTGATTTTGGACGACATACTATACTAGAACTTTTTTGACTGATTTTGGACGACATACTATACTATGACTTTTTTGACTGATCTTGGACGACATACTATACTATGACATTTTTAGGTGATTTTGGACGACATACTATACTATGACTTTTTTGACTAATTTTGGACGACATGCTATACTCTGACATTTTTGACTGATTTTGGACGACATACTATATTATGACTTTTTTGACTGATTTTGGACGACATACTATACTATGACTTTTTTGACTGATTTTGGACGACATACTATACTTTGACTTTTTTGACTGATTTTGGACGACATACTATACTATGACATTTTTAGGTGATTTTGGACAACATACTATACTATGACTTTTTTGACTGATTTTGGACGACATACTATACTATGACATTTCAGGTAAGTTTGGGACAGAATGCCATTTTCACAGTTGGCTGAGTGGTTTGTGACGCTCCCATTTAGAACCAGCCTATAAGGGACACTGGTTCGAATCCCACTGCTTACAGGTAACTATAACAATTTTGGTTCATTTTGGACAACATACTATACTATGACTTTTTTGACTGATTTTGGACGACATACTATACTATGACTTTTTTGACTGATTTTGGACGACATACTATACTATGACTTTTTTGACTAATTTTGGACGACATACTATACTATGACTTTTTGACCAATTTTGGACGACATACTATACTATGACTTTTTTGACCCACTTTGGACGACATAGTATACTATGACATTTTTTAGTGATTTTGGACGACATACTATACTATGACTTTTTTGACCCATTTTGGACGACATACTATACTATGACTTTTTTGACCCATTTTGGACGACATACTATACTATGACTTTTTTGACTAATTTTGGACGACATGCTATACTATGAAATTTTTGACTGATTTTGGACGACATACTATACTATGACTTTTTTGACTCATTTTGGACGACATACTATACTATGACTTTTTTGACTGATTTTGGACGACATACTATATACTATGACATTTTTAGGTGATTTTGGACGACATACTATACTATGACTTTTTTGACTAATTTTGGACGACATACTATACTATGACATTTTTGACTGATTTTGGATGACATACTATACTAGGACTTTTTTGACTGATTTTGGACGACATACTATACTATGACTTTTTTGACTGATTTTGGACAACATACTATACTATGACATTTTTGACTGATTTTGGACGACATACTATACTATGAAATTTTTAGGTGATTTTGGGACAGAATGCCACTTTCACAGTTGGCTGAGTGGTTTGTGACGCTCCCATTTAGAACCAGCCTATAAGGGACACTGGTTCGTATCCCACTGCTTACAGGTAACTATAACAATCTTGGTTCATTTTGGACAACACACTATACTATGACATTTTTGACTGATTTTGGACGACATATTATACTATGGCCTTTTTGACCAATTTTGGACGACATACTATACTATGACTTTTTTGACCCATTTTGGACGACATACTATACTATGACTTTTTTGACTGATTTTGGACGACATACTATACTATGACTTTTTTGACTGATTTTGGACGACATACTATACTTTGATTTTTTTGACTGATTTTGGACGACATACTATACTATGACATTTTTAGGTGATTTTGGACAACATACTATACTATGACTTTTTTGTCTGATTTTGGACGACATACTATACTATGACATTTCAGGTAAGTTTGGGACAGAATGCAACTTTCACAGTTGGCTGAGTGGTTTGTGACGCTCCCATTTAGAACCAGCCTATAAGGGACACTGGTTTGAATCCCACTGCTTACAGGTAACTATAACAATTTTGGTTCATTTTGGACAACATACTATACTATGACATTTTTGACTGATTTTGGACGACATACTATACTATGACTTTTTTGACTGATTTTGGACGACATACTATACTATGACATTTTTAGGTGATTTTGGACAACATACTATACTATGACTTTTTTGACCAATTTTGGACGACATACTATATACTATGACATTTTTGACTGATTTTGGACGACATACTATACTAGAACTTTTTTGACTGATTTTGGACAACATACTATACTATGACTTTTTTGACTGATCTTGGACGACATACTATACTATGACATTTTTAGGTGATTTTGGACGACATACTATACTATGACTTTTTTGACTAATTTTGGACGACATGCTATACTATGACATTTTTGACTGATTTTGGACGACATACTATATTATGACTTTTTTGACTGATTTTGGACGACATACTATACTATGACTTTTTTGACTGATTTTGGACGACATACTATACTTTGACTTTTTTGACTGATTTTGGACGACATACTATACTATGACATTTTTAGGTGATTTTGGACAACATACTATACTATGACTTTTTTGACTGATTTTGGACGACATACTATACTATGACATTTCAGGTAAGTTTGGGACAGAATGCCATTTTCACAGTTGGCTGAGTGGTTTGTGACGCTCCCATTTAGAACCAGCCTATAAGGGACACTGGTTCGAATCCCACTGCTTACAGGTAACTATAACAATTTTGGTTCATTTTGGACAACATACTATACTATGACTTTTTTGACTGATTTTGGACGACATACTATACTATGACTTTTTTGACTAATTTTGGACGACATACTATACTATGACTTTTTTGACCAATTTTGGACGACATACTATACTATGACTTTTTTGACCCACTTTGGACGACATAGTATACTATGACATTTTTTAGTGATTTTGGACGACATACTATACTATGACTTTTTTGACCCATTTTGGACGACATACTATACTATGACTTTTTTGACCCATTTTGGACGACATACTATACTATGACTTTTTTGACTAATTTTGGACGACATGCTATACTATGAAATTTTTGACTGATTTTGGACGACATTCTATACTATGACTTTTTTGACTCATTTTGGACGACATACTATACTATGACTTTTTTGACTGATTTTGGACGACATACTATATACTATGACATTTTTAGGTGATTTTGGACGACATACTTTACTATGACTTTTTTGACTAATTTTGGACGACATACTATACTATGACATTTTTGACTGATTTTGGACGACATACTATACTAGGACTTTTTTGACTGATTTTGGACGACATACTATACTATGACTTTTTTGACTGATTTTGGACAACATACTATACTATGACATTTTTGACTGATTTTGGACGACATACTATACTATGAAATTTTTAGGTGATTTTGGGACAGAATGCCACTTTCACAGTTGGCTGAGTGGTTTGTGACGCTCCCATTTAGAACCAGCCTATAAGGGACACTGGTTCGTATCCCACTGCTTACAGGTAACTATAACAATCTTGGTTCATTTTGGACAACATACTATACTATGACATTTTTGACTGATTTTGGACGACATACTATACTATGACTTTTTTGACTAATTTTGGACGACATACTATACTATGACTTTTTTGACTGATTTTGGACGACATACTATACTATGACTTTTTTGACCAATTTTGGACGACATACTATACTATGACTTTTTTGACCGATTTCTGACGACATACTATACTATGACTTTTTTAACCGATTTCATACGACATACTATACGATGACTTTTTTTAACCGATTTTGGACGACATACTTATACTATGGCCTTTTTCACCAATTTTGGACGACATACTATACTATGACTTTTTTGACCCATTTTGGACGACATACTATACTATGACCTTTTTTGACCAATTTTGGACGACATACTATACTATGACCTTTTTAACCAATTTTGGACAGCATACTATGCTATGAATTTTTTGACCTATTTTGGACGACATACTATACTATGACTTTTTTGACCAATTTTGGACGACATACTATACTATGACTTTTTTGACCGATTTCTGACGACATACTATACTATGACTTTTTTAACCGATTTCAGACGACATACTATACTATGACTTTTTTAACCAATTTTGGACGACATACTATACTATGACTTTTTTGACCTATTTTGGACGACATACTATACTATGACTTTTTTGACCCATTTTGGAGGACATAGTATACTATGACATTTTTTGGTGATTTTGGACGACATACTATACTATGGCCTTTTTGAACAATTTTGGACGACATACTATACTATGACTTTTTTGACCTATTTTGGATGACAACCATACGATGACATTTTTTGGTGATTTTGGACGACATACTATACGAATATTGGCCTTTCGGACCAATTTTGGACGACATACTATACTATGACTTTTTTGACAGATTTCTGACGACATACTATACTATGACTTTTTTAACCGATTTCAGACAACATACTATACTATGACTTTATTAACCGATTTTGGACGACATACTATACTATGGCCTTTTTGACCAATTTTTGACGACATACTATATTATGACTTTTTTGACCCATTTTGGACGACATACTATACTATGACTTTTTTGACCAATTTTGGACGACATACTAAACTATGACTTTTTTGACCCATTTGGGACGACATACTATACTATGACTTTTTTAACCGATTTTGGACGACATACTATACTATGACTTTTTTGTTGATTTTTTGTTCGACAACTATGATTTTTTTTGTGTGTGCTTTTGGATGACATACTAAAGTATGAATTTTTTGGCCCGATTTTGGAGTACATACTAAACTTAGTGTTGTCAAATTATCGCGTTATTTGTGATTAATTCATTACTGTCATATTTAACGTGTTATGTTTTTAATCACATTAATCTCATTTTTAATCTCCAACTTTACTCTATCTGTATGCCAGTTGCTTTTTTATAAAATCCCTTTTTATGTGTTGGGCTTCTTGTGCTTGAGTTGACGGGGTTGAAAAACAATGGTCAGTCGCACCCTGAAGTGGACATTGGCTGTCATTGTGTTTGGAGGGCAGGGTGAGGAGCATGTGAGAGTTATTGGGCCAATAAACGGGACATTTACATTTCAAAAACACCTGACGGCACCATTAATAAATTGAAAGTAGTATGCCTTCTGTGTAAGAAGGAGTTTGCTTACCACCGAAGCAGCTCAAGTTTAGCCTACCACGTCAATGCAAAGCACCCAATCGCGAGTGCGCCACAGCTAAAGTTAGTAGCGAAGACGTATGAGCAAGTCTGCAACTGACATGTTACTTTATATACCCTTTCAAGAGCTATGTCACAGAAATATGTGTGCGCAGTTTGGAGTCAGAAAACACACTCAGGCTACTCGGTGGACAGGCTACTCGGCTTGGAGTGTTTGTATACTGTACAATGAAAGGGTCTATATGGACCTGATGTTTTATTTTATTTGTATTTTCTAATTATTTGGAGTTTGACAAAAGAACACAGGGGAATTTAAATGGCTGCATCTGTTTGTTTGTTAAAACAATACTTTTTTGTTATATATCAATCTTTTGATCAGCCACAGTAATGTAATAATGAATTTAAATGAAAATACCTCAAGTTGAGGGCTTTTCAAAGTAATTTTTAGGTAAGATTAAAAAAGAGATTAATTAGATCAATTAATTACAGATCATAATTAATAAATCTCTCAATCTTTTTATTCTCTTGACAGCACTAACTAAACTATGAATTTTGGATACCATACTTAACTATGAATTTTTGGTGACTATTTGTACAACATACTAAACTATGAAATATTTGGTGACTTTTTGGACGACATACTAATCTATGAATTTTTGGTGACTTTTTGGACAACAAACTAAAAAGTCACCAACAATTCATAGTTTAGTATGTCGTCCAAAATTGGGCCAAACATTCATAGTTTAGTATGTTGTCCAAAATTGCAAAAAAAAATGTATAGTTTAGTATGTTGTCCAAAAGTCAAAAGTTGCTGAATGAGGAGCATCATATATCATGTTGTTCCTTATTTACATGGAAAAAAACCAGAATATGAAGCAGAATAAAACCTTTGTACAAATGAAGTCCAGTAATGAAATTATTTAAATATTCTCTGACCAGAAAAACAAGTCTACAAAATAATTATTTCCTCTCTTACTGTAAATGATGTTTGGGGCTGTTATTTCTGCCTATACACTCTTCCAAATGTGACATACTATACCTTTAACGATGAAAAATAAATGTGAGGAACATTTGGAAAGTTGAATTCAGCTCGTAAGGTTAAAAATATGATGAGACAAATGTAATATAAAGTCCTACCTGCAGCTCACTTGGTGAATGAACAAGTCCTTGTCATCTTCTCGGTTCCGTTAGTTTATAAATACTGGCAGATAAGCCCCGCCCCCTCAGTCACAAACTGTTCACTCAGCTGTGCTCCGTCAGTCCAGTGTTGAGTTGGGTAAGCGCTTCATTTACTCACTGCTTGATTCTCTTTTTCTTCTAACTTTATAAAGTTTTTTTTAACTTCGAGTCTGTGTTGATAGTAAAAGATGCTATACGTAAACGTAGTTCGTAAAGTTGCATTAGATGATTTCCCAAGTCCTGAGGTGAAGCACAGTAAACTACACACGAGTACGAGCAAACAAACAAAAATAACATTAAAATTTGAAACAGGGCTGTATAATAGAAAACACATGTGTTCATTATCTTCTTATGCGTTTTGTGCTTGAAGAAGTTTAATCTGTAAATGCTGCTGTGTGTGTGTGTGTGTGTGTGTGTGTGTGTGTGCGCGTGCGTGTGTGTGTGTGTGTGTCCACTGCTGCAGTGAGACTAATATTCTCGAGACGGCGACGTAGTTATTTTATGGTAAATAGTACATTTAGAATGACCTTAAAAATACCACTTTGAACGTCGACGAAATCTTTGTGTGTGTTTGTGTGTAATTTCATTTGAACGTGCTAGCTGAACGTTTAGGATTGAGTTTGTTGAGGTGAGGTTGACAGTGAAACTGCTGGTGACTGGCTGCTTTACTGATAAGACTCCTGACCTATATACTAGCAATATGGCACAACCTCCAGATAAAAGTGTTTGTCAAGACCTCAGACATCACAAAATCACCGATTGTTGACAGAAACATAATCATCAATGTATGTTTTCACACACTATACTTTTACTTTATACAATCATTATCTTTATATATATATATATATATATATATATATATATACATATATTAATTCAAGAAAACACTCATGAAAAGGCTTTTTCATATTGAATTGTTGACTCTCAGCCTAATATGGGCATGGGTCTCAAACTCAAATGACCTGGGGGCCACTGAGCATTATACATATATACATATATATATATATATATATATATATATATATACATATATATATACATGTATATATATATATATATTTATTTTTTTAAACATACAGAAATAACCCCTTAAGATGTGATATTAAATCAATTGGAGGGCCGTGGGCCGCAAGTTTGAGACCTCTGGATTCAAGGCAACTTGATCTTGTTTGTAAGGCTGTAGTGAATCGACTTGCCAGCGAAGGTCAAGAACAGTAAATTCTTCGATTGTAGATTTGTCATTCAATTTTCTTTGTATATTAAGACAAGCAACCATCATTGCGGAAACTAATGGGGATTCCATTAAAAAATAAATATTCAAGTAGAGAAATATTTTACTCATCTGGTGTCAGACATTCTAAACGATTCATTGTATGTGCTATGTAAATCTCAAAGTGTGTTTGCACCTTCCATAAATAATAATATTGATATATAATGAAGCTTTGTGATACTGTGTATATATAACCTCTTATTGTAAGTCGCTTTGGATAAAAAGTCTGCTAAATGACATGTAATGCAATGTAATGCAATGTAATGCAATGTAATGCAATGTAATAACCTCAAAAGTCAGTACCAGCTGGAGTTAGTGTTCTTGAAGACATTTCACTTCTCATCCAAGAACTTTCTTCAGTTGAGGAAGTCGGTGGTGAAACTCAGTTTGACCTGTGTGTAGAGTGTGTGGAGATGAAAGGAGAGCATTTTAATGACTTTAATGATTATGACTTTTGGAGGACTTTGACCTATGAGAATATACACAGACATGATATTGATATTGTTGTTGAATTATTTCCCAGCTCTGTGTGAGAGTTAGAGTTACCAAAGGACAAATACACGAACCTACCACAATTCACATCTTACCTCTATCTTCAATGAAATTGTGTGTATAATAGTATGTGATGGATGGAAATTTAAGAGAGAAAACTACTTTTCTACTCTCATCAGCAGTGAGTAAACCATGGCAAATAAAGACAGACATTTCTAGTTGTTCATTTAGCTGCTGGCAACTTTAAAGCTCTGACTTAAGCCAGGACGGGGTGTGTCACTAGTAATAATTAACCTTCATGGGATCCAATATACCCACACAATTTGTATATTAGAAGGTCACAATGTGGGAGTGAGTGAGACAAACGTCATTGTCCTTAAATGTATGTGTTATTGATTTCCAGTGAATGAAGAGAGCCTTCCCAGAATCAGGATGTTGTTTTCGGTCACTCTAAGCCAAACTGGAGCCAGGCGAGTTGTGACCATGACTCGGGGAAGATTTATGAGGGACAGCAGATGGTTGTTTGCCAGTGTGCGAGAATGTCTCACAGTCCCAAAGACCAGAAACATGGGACTTTCCTCCTCCTCCTCCTCCTCATCCTCCTCCTCCAGATGTTTTGGGGCCTCAACTGCTCATTGCAACTCTTCTTCATCTTCATCATCACATCAACAAACGCCATCTTACAGTTATATCATTGTGGGTGCGGGGTCAGCAGGATGTGTCCTTGCCAACCGCCTCACAGAGGACGCCCATGAGTCTGTGCTGCTGCTGGAGGCTGGACCTAAGGACAAGTGGTTGGGCAGCGCACGGTTGTCATGGAAGATGCACATGCCAGCTGCGCTGACCTATAACCTCTGTGACGACAAGTACAGTAGTTTATATCATTTATCTTTCACTGTTCTTGAAACTCTGTGTGTGTGTGCAAATGCTAATTCATTGTCAAAACGTGAAACCGTTGTAGAATTATTCATAAAGTTAACATGTAGTTTAATTATGAAAGTCATATTAAATAAAACATAACACGTTTATAAGGTAACACAAATATATAATCTTATACCATTTAGCGCAGTATATCGGTGCAGTATTTTGATATAATTCCTAATACATGATTCCAATTTTTGTCTGCTACAACTGAGTCCATTGTTAATTTTTTATATTTCTCTTCAGGTATAACTGGTACTACCACACTTTACCTCAGGCCCACATGGACAACCGAGTGTTGTACTGGCCGAGGGGCCGTGTCTGGGGCGGGTCCTCTTCGCTCAATGCCATGGTGTACATCCGAGGACACGCTGGAGACTACAATCGCTGGCAGAGTGAAGGGGCAGAGGGCTGGGATTATGACCACTGCCTGCCTTACTTCAGGAAAGCTCAGTGCCATGAGCTTGGCGAAAATAGGTACCTAACAAAAGGGGATGCCCCAAGGGCATTTGAGTTTGGCAGTTTTAATGAATTCAGTCCCATAGACTCGACAGAAAAATCTGAAAGAGTGCTTATGAATGGTAAGTGACAGAGTAACAACCCTATCGGGTAGAACTGGAACACATGAGCATCAAATGTTAAATGCATTCAGCTAAAGAAACCCGAGGAAACCTGGAGGTCCATTCAAATGAAAGGTGTAGATTGCAGTTGTGGAATTAAAATACCTGTTTAAATAGCAGTGTTAAATAGTCTGCTGTGTGGAAACAGTATAACGCTGATCCCGCTGTTCCCTGTGTGAATTGTAGGTATCGGGGCGGCAGTGGACCTCTTCATGTGTCCAGAGGGAAGACCAACCACCCACTTCACAAGGCCTTTATTGAGGCGGGGCAGCAGGCAGGATACCCCTTCACGGATGACATGAATGGTTACCAACAGGAAGGTTTGGGCTGGATGGACATGACCGTTTATAAAGGTTTGAGAAAAAGTAGATCTATAAACATGATTATTAATTTTTAAAACTATAAACATATACAGTTTCCATGTTCTGTCACATTCCTTAATAACATCTGCATTTTACTGCCCAAATGTGTTCAGGAAAGAGGTGGAGCACAGCTAGTGCTTACCTGAGACCTGTACTGGGTCGACCTAACCTGAAGACGGAGGTGCGCTGCCTGACCACCAGGATCCTGTTCGATGGGAATCGTGCTGTGGGAGTAGAATACATACAGAAGGGACAGAAGAAAACGGTAAGGTGGATAGCAGTTCAACTTTTTACAAGAAATAATAATAAAAAAAAGATTAAAGTAGTAAAGACAGATTGGCTAATAATCTGGCTCAGACATCCCTGGTCTTGGGTCGGGGGGGGGGTGATATGACTATGTCTTCTTTTTCACACTTATACCACAAATGCTTCACCAAGCACAGGTGATCAGAATGTGAATGCACATGTCTACCGCTCTGCAGTGATCATGCGAGCTACTGTATGTGGACATATTTTGAGATAAAAGGAGCAGAACTGATTGGTTTGTAAAAAGACGGACTGATATCGGTATTAGGGGTTTCTCAGTTTTGGACATGAAAATGTTGTATTCCGCCGTCCCTAGTCTTGAAAGTATGTAGATAGAAAACATTTGAATTAATTGACAAGAAATGTAGTAAAGTGATTGAGTTAGTCTAAATCTACACAAATACTTCATAGATCCTGGACAGTATATTGAATTGACTGTGAGATTTACATTTACATTTTGTATCCGTTGTAAGCAGTTAGTGTGCGGACATTATCATTTATCTGAATGCTTTACTTTTCCTAATTGCCGGGCCACTTGCACGGCTGTAGAGTATGTAAAACGACATGTGCTGTCCTCAGGTGTTTGCAGATAAAGAGGTGATATTGAGTGGAGGAGCAATCAACTCCCCGCAGCTTCTCATGCTGTCAGGAGTGGGAAATGCTGACGACCTGAAACAACTCAGCATTCCTGTGGTTCAGCACCTACCAGGTACACGGAAATGGAGGAAAGGGACATATATTATGCAGTATATACTATGTATTTCTCCTGTATTCGTGCTTTACAGATAGACCAGAATTGGAATACCAACCACTTCATGTATTTTCTATCACTCATTGTCTGTGTGTTGTTTGTCAGGTGTTGGTAGTAATCTGCAGGATCATTTGGAGCTGTATGTCCAGCAGCACTGCACTCAGCCTATCACGCTGTACAAGGCCCAGAAACCTTTCCACATGGTCAAGATAGGCCTCGAGTGGCTCACCATGTTCACTGGTAACCAACGGCACCCAACACACACATTCTCCTTGATGTTTTTATGTCTGTCGAATTCTGTGATCATTGGCATTTGGATTGGAATGATGTGACTGAACATTGGTCTTATATAAAAGCAAAAAGTGTATGCATGTCTTAAATAAACCTGGTGTAACAGACCTCTTTCACAGCAGATACTTGCCAACATGGAGTTGTAGGACAAACACAGGTTTTGCCAGTAACACTTATTAGGGTTCTACTCCAGTTTGAAGAGAGCCAGGGTTGTGCTATTGTTCAAGTGTAAGGGTAGGTCACACTAAACATGTGTACACACGTTTCCCTTATTTTCTTAATGTGTTCCATTACAGTGACTGAGAAATAATTATACTCAACGATCATTTGATTAATTGATAACTGTGGACAAAACAAGACATTTGAGAACATCATTTATGACATTTAACGGACTAAACGAGTACTTGATTAATCGAGGAAAGAAATCTGCAGAGTAATCGATTATGAAGATAATCGTCACTTGCAGCGCGAGTGGTAAAAATCTAATGTAGCCATAGACTGTTACACAGCACTGTATATAAATGAAAAAAAAACAGCATGGAGGTTTCACATAAGTAATATAAAAGCGATAGAACACTAAATAAATTGTCCAGGGTTTAGCTTCAGAAATCATCTGAGGAAATGAACTTTAACTGTCACAAATACAGACTTTTAGTAATTATGGACGGAAATAATGTGTCAGTGGTTCAATAAAATGAGCAGGAGGGGAGAGAGACAGGCCTTTGCTGACATACACCAAGTATGTTTCATACTTTTTGGTGTTCCCAGATGCAATCAGACAGATGTCACTTGTCTGTTGACAGTGTCGTGTCTCACTTACCATGACATGTCATTTCCTAGGTTATGGAGCAACCGCCCACTTGGAGAGTGGAGGGTTCATCCGCAGCCGGCCACACGTCACACACCCTGACATCCAGTTTCACTTTCTGCCCTCGCAGGTCATCGACCACGGAAGAGTTGCCTCTAAGATAGAGGCTTATCAGGTACAGGAAACAGTGGCTGCAGGTGGAAAACATGATGCATTGTTGATGAATATATTATTTGCATGGTTGTGTGTGTGTGTGTGTGTCAGTTATTAGGTATGTATTTGTATTTATGGAGTTTGCTACCATAAGTAAATCACTCCATTATTAGTCATGGTTACATTTCATTAGCATGGAGGACACAAAGGAGTATCACATGCTGTTCCGTGGAAAAACCACACCTATTCCTATCACTGGATTTTCCCACGAAATGTAGAAACCTACCTGGAAATGCTACACCAGCCCCAGTGTGTGAAACATCAAGTATGAAACATGTGTACCTGGTCGTGATCCAAGAAGAAAATACTTTTAGTACTTAATCCTGTTCTATTGAAATGATGTGGTTTTCGATTTTGGACATTTCCAGTGTTGCAGAATATTTTTTTGTAGCGTGTGCACATTGTATTTCTTACGACTCCTGAAAGCCTCTTCTGCATGAGAGACTATTCTGTCCACTTCATTAATTAGATAGACTTAAAATCACTGGCTATTTGAGTTGCAGGTTCATGTTGGACCAATGAGAAGCACCAGTATCGGCTGGTTAAAGCTGAAGAGCACGAACCCTCTGGATCATCCGGAGATCCAACCAAACTATCTCTCCACTGGTAAGATTCAGTCACTGAATCAAGGAGTGATTCACTATTCCAGTTCATCCGGAGATAAGGCTGCACTCCCATTTGGCAGGGTGATAGGAATGTTAACTGAATGGTCTCATTCGTATTTTATCTATCTTTGAGTTTGGTCGACATGATACAGGGGGTGCCAGTCACTCCAGATTATATTGCACATAAATTAACAGCATATTGCACGCACAAATCCTAAAATCTTATGTAGAATCATATTTAAAATACTGACCGGAAATGGCAAATGAGTTTTTAAGTGATTCAGTCACATTTTGGTAAAAGCTTGTTCTCAGAGTGAAGGACATGGGATGTCTCATCTAGTATTCTCTGTGCTCCTCTTCGGACAGACTTCTCATAAATGGTCTAGAGGGGTTGATGTTCTTCCTTCTCTTTTATTGTCGTGGCAGTCTTAACAAGCTGAGCCAGTTTAGATTTTGACTTAATAGTTAAGCTTGTTAAGCTGTTTCATTAAAGTGTGTTGTTATATCACAAGGTTTGTTGTTAATTAAGCTGAAACTGATTTCTTATTTTATCCTCTCTATCACCTGCTCTCCACAGATGTTGATGTGTGGGAATTCAGAGAGTGCATTAAACTCTCTAGAGAGATCTTTGCTCAGAAGGCCTTTGAATCGTTCCGCGGCCCTGAAGCTCAGCCTGGCCCTCAGGTTCAATCGGACGCCGACATTGACGCTTTTGTCCGCAGAAAGGCTGACAGCGCCTACCACCCGTCCTGCACCTGTAAGATGGGCTCTCCCTCAGACCCGATGGCTGTTATCGACTCAAACACACAGGTTTTGGGTCTGGAGCGCCTGCGTGTGGTCGATGCCTCCATCATGCCCAGCATCGTCAGTGGCAACCTGAATGCCCCGACCATCATGATGGCGGAGAAGGCTGCTGACATCATCAGAGGTCGCCCTGCTCTCGTCGACCGAGGGGTTCCTGTGTATCAACCAACACTCGACACACAGAGATGAAAACAGCTGGTAAGGTGTTGACAGCACAGTCATCAGGCAACAACAGCCTTTTGCTTATGGATTTGATATTGTGAAATAATCATGTGAGCTTGTTGTCTTAATGGTGCCATAATTATGTTGACTACAGTTGATATTAAGCCGTTTCCATCTGAAATTCTTGAATGTATGATGAAGAAACAGTGGCCAAATGTGTCGTTAAATAGAAGTGTTTTAACTAAATTTTACAAATACTGACATTAATAATCAGCTGGGTGCTGATATTTCTTCATGGCACAGTGTGTTGTGAGAAGCTGCTGAGCCTTTGCACTTGTAACTTCTTCAATACGAACAATGTACAGATTCAGAGACGTTGTTGTTGTTTGGACGCTTGCTTCACATCATGTGTCTTGCACCAGCTACAGTGATTTTTAAGCAAATTTATGACAAATAAAAATACCTCTAACATTTCTACTTGGTTATCGTCAGGTAACCTACAGTGAGGTTTAAAGCCAAATCCCACAGAATATGAAATGTTTTAAATGTGACTCGTGTTTTACAGATTTTACTACTTTCTATTATAATAACAGTTTTGATGATCTGCAACCTGTCTTTTTTTTTTATCTGTCCAGATCAGTCTTCACTATGGTAACATGTCTCTTCCTTCCTGAGAACCTATAGATTTGACAGGTTGACAAAATTCTGCTTTCAAAGTTTCCTTTTAAAGGTCTTTCAGAACATTGTCAGCAATGTCACAAAATGTTTAGTTCATTGTAAAAAAGATAGTTACAACTTGAAGTCATTATTCCTGTAAATTCATTGTATGCTTTGACCCCCACTCAGCAAATACGGGGCTGTTTACAATTACACTACTATTACACATTACTATATTATATATGTTTATTTCAAGTCACTTCTACTTACTGTTTAATTTAAGTTGCTATAAATGCACAGTATATTTCTCCAATAAAAACAAAAAAAACCTAAACTACACTAAAAACTAGAAAAAAAAACTTTGTTTTTCATTGACAAATACGCTCTTTGGCGAGTTATTGAGCTTTTATGTATAACTGATGAAATAAACTACAGGAAATGTGAATCGCAGTATAAACACAATGGGATCAGTCTGATTGAGTCTTAGTTAAATTTGCACTATCATCAACATTTATTGTTTACATTATATGTATCAGTGTTGTACATTACTTAAGTGTTTAAAACATTAGTGCCTTGATGAATGCACACATGGATCATTAAGGTAAAGTCCGGTAAAAATGTGAATGTTTTTCGTAAACAAACACTTGAAACCGTCCCGACTTTGTCTCGTAACTTTATTTTTGGTCCTTACAAAAATCCTTAACGAACAAGGTCCATTGTTTGGTGAGATTCAAATGTACAAAACTGGGTTTCTGTTTTAATCGATACAAAATGTCAAAGGTTCTAGTACTTGTGCTACAGAGTAGACGGAGCTGTGTTTTTATTTTCATTGTCGTACAACAAATAGGTAGAAAGCAGAAATTTTCAAGTTCATCACTTTTTACAAACACTGTACAAATTTGTTTACGCCATTTCATCGTCGAACAGTACAAAAAAAATAAAGCTGTCAGTTGCACAACAAAGGTTTTGTGTTTTTTGACACTACACTTCTTTGATAAAACATTTAAATAATTGTCCTGTGATTAAACAGCAGATTCTTCTCTGGTGTCTGTGCTGACATGTTGCGAGCCATCAGGTTTATTTGCAATTCACTAAGTAAACAACATCTGAACTGTACAAAGAATTAGCCTAGAAATTCTGACTTTATTAAAAGACTTATGGTTGTAAAACCAACTAACGATGGCATTAAAAGTGTATATTGTTGTGTTTTTTTTACAAAACATATGGCATTGATCCAGTAATTAGTGACTGTGCTCACAAAATTCTGCTCACAGCAAGTATAATCTATGGCTTTTAGAGTTTTAATTACTATATCTTTAATAGTCAATTTAGCATAATTTATAGGCTGTATTTTCACAAAATGAAGACATTTAAATGATGTGGACAAAGGATTCTGCGTGTCATTTGTGTGACATGTTCCTGGCGCTGGTCACACTTCAGTGCAACACATTCCAGTCTCTCAAACACTGAGATGACTCTCCTGTCTTTGAAGATCTTTAAACAGGTGTAATTTAGAATATTACTCTGTGTAATGTTTCTTTCTTCTGTTCATTTTGTGCAAATTCAGCCATTGTCAAACAGATTCCCTGTGACACATTAACTGACACACCTGTATAGGTACTAACAATTAATTAATTAATTAATTAATTAATTAATTAATTAATTAATTAATTAATTAATTAATTAATAAATTTATGAATGAAACATCATTTTAAAAATGAAAATGTCATTTCTATCACCTATGTTGGCCAATGAAATCGATGAATCATGTTCAGACCCTTTTCCATGTCTGCCCAAGTGTAACATATGAATATTGAGGTGCTCAATATTCCCCTGGTTTGGTTTTATATGAGAAGAAGCCCTTTGCTTGCACAGACTGAACGTGTTGCCCTGACGACACTATTTAGACTTAAGTTAAAAGGAAAAGAAAAGCACGATGTTTCAGCCACAACCCCAGTGTTGTTGTCTTTTCAAAGTTGACCTGAAGACATTGTTGTAGTTGGCAGTGATAGACAAACACTGGTTAGTGATGGAGCTGATAGTATGATGCAGAATAGTACGTGCAAAATGTTACCCCTCTTCAGTGTTTCTATTTCTAAGCAGCTTGTGTAGTTCACCATCAGCTGTTTCAGACACAGCGTGCACTGACATAAATCCTACAAAAAAAAAAAAGGTGACCGCTACCATCAATTATTTCCCCTCTAAAGTTACTCTATGTACAACCAACAACCATTTTCTGCATTTATATTTGGGGGGGACACAAAAAAATCGAATGCTTCCTCTTGTGGTGTTCCATGTGTCAGATGAGGTGTTTTACTTCATTTGACTCTGAAACAAAAACCTCATGTTCCTGAGAGAAATATCACTGCAGCAGTCGAAACCAGCCAAATGAAGTAAGCAAAGCGAAGCAGAGCTCTCCAGCTGTGAAGGCAGTGAACCGTGACTGAGGACAATAATGTTGTGCTTCAGCTATGAGGGAGGAATCTCTGCATCATCTGTTTTTTTTCCCCATGACCTTTCAACTGAACTGAGGCAGGTGTGAGTAAACTGAATCACTGCATATTCTGAGCGAGTCCCACTGTAATATGGGGCTTCATTAAAGGTTAAAAAAGTAAAGTTTACAACATGGAAACAACATCTTCACTTATCATGTGGTACTTGTGTGAAACTAATTCAAAGCGTGTAAGGGGTGTAAAGGGCAAAAAGGACGACTCGCTGTACGTTTCTCTGTCATATGAGCAGAAACAGTGAAACAGGAGGATATGCCTGAGGACAGAGTCTTTTTCATTGATATGTGATTTCCTTTTCAAGTCAACGCTGAACCCTGAAACCTTGAAACCCTGAAAACTGTGAACCCAGTGCAGCCCGTGAGCCCGTGCACTGAGATGAGTCGAAACAAACCTCTTGTGATGTTTTGCTGTGAAGAATAGAGGAAAATGTTCTCTGGCCTTATGAGCAGTAAAAGATTAGAATTACATATAATATACATGTACAGTATACATGACAAGAAACTACAAAGGATCATTGGAGACATTTTGGAGCAGAATAAACACAGCTATACAAAGCCAGCTCACACATGACAGGTCATTAAAACTGGAGTGAGTGTTGTGGGAAAAAAAAAATCCCCTTTTCTCCTGTAAAATGTGTTTCTGATTAAACCCAATGACGGAAACATTTAACACAAACTTCTCTGGAAGTGTTGTGAAATGTTCTTAATGTGTGGGACTCATGGCTTATCTGTGTATTTTCAAGACAGCGCAATAGCAACATTCC
This sequence comes from Solea solea, assembly GCF_958295425.1. Classification (NCBI taxonomy): domain Eukaryota; kingdom Metazoa; phylum Chordata; class Actinopteri; order Pleuronectiformes; family Soleidae; genus Solea; species Solea solea. The sequence goes on along the minus strand of NC_081144.1, from coordinate 16,489,602 downwards.
TGAACATTGTTAACTGAACACTGCATGGATGCAGACAACCTCAAACTGAAACAACTCAATTTAACTCCAGTTCTGGTTTTACCTCAACTCGCCACAGTTTTGGACACGGAAATGAACTTCACAAACTGGGGCTGGCTTTGCCAGACTGCCAGTTTATTCTGCTGTATCCACAACAACAAGTTGAATTCCTGTTGTTTAACAGGAAGTCTAGCAGACGGGGCAGTTCCCTCTGGTTTCTATATTCTCGTAATGAATCTCAGATTTTCCAGCTCCTATCTCACTCCCTAGAAAGAGAAAACAAGGCACTTTGTTCTCTTGTCATCAATCCATGGTTTACTTTTTTCCTATCTATCCAAGGATGCTCTCAACCACAAATATCCCCTCAATGTAGAACAGTTCATTTGAAAAGTAAATGAGCCCATGTGAGCTGGTGCTATAGTGATGTGATGCATATCATCTCATCTGTTAAATCCTCGTCACATTTCACTGCCACGTACGGCTCCTCATCACTGTAGTCACGGATACTACGGTCTCTAAGAAGCGTAGTGGCTTGTGGGTCCAAGCTGACGTTCCCTGTTCCACCATTGGTGTCATTACTCATGCTCCCATTCAGGAGATTACTGGCAGCGCTCTCCATCTCATCGATGGTCATCTCGCATGCGTCTGCAATCTCGTGTTTGGTCACCGAGACAAATTTGGGGTCTCTGGCATATTTCCCCAGACCCTCAGAGATCAACACCTGACAACAACAAGAAGGGGAAAATAATCAGAGTCTCTTTTTTTTTATCTTCGCTGAGGATCAAACCTAAGAATAAAAGTAGGATTCTGGTCATCTATTTTTGACATCAAGTACACATTTGGAATCATTTGTACTCACAGCTTCCACCAGACTATTGGCACTGCCTCTCTTCTGCAGGACGTGTGAGCAGCTCTCTGCAGGTAAATGCAGACGTGATGAAGAGTGGCTGCAGGTCGGAGGGCCTTCTGTGCCGTCTGTATACCATGAACTCCTCTTGACTGCTCCAGGGAGGCTGCTGACACTGCCGGAACTGCGCCAGTCCACCTGAGTACAAACACGTACAAATACTTTTTTAAACTGACTTACAAAGAGACAAACTTTAAAACTGTGTTCACCTTGATTGTGGCACAGGACAGTGAATTCATCATTCATTCATCTTCTACCGCTTTATCGTTGTTAATCCCAGCAGACAAGATAAAAGGCAGGACAAGTTGCCAGTCCATCACACAGACACAAAACAAATGTGTTTTTCTGGTATTTTCTAGGTATTTTTTTTAGACTAAACTACTGTGCCAGTTTAATAAAAAGCAGTCAAGTCAAAATCCATTTAAAAAACACACTCAGACAGCTCCTTTGTTTCAGTGATCAGACCTGTATGAGCGGTGTGTAGCTTGGCGAGCAGTCATTGCTGATGGGAGAGGCAGGAGGCGTGGCCCAAGAGCGCAACGACCTCGTCGGAGACGGACGGTGAATTCTGTTGGCATCAAGACCGGCCACTGCCATCACCTGAAGATCCAGGGCAAAGAGGAATTAATGAGGGTGAAAAACACATTACAACATTAATAAACAGAAGAAGGTACCTGTTGCTGCACCAGGTGTAGTGGAAGAGTTGTGCAGGACGGAGAGGGAGGAGCATCATTCTGATTACTTCTTCTGCGAAGACACTCAAATCTAAATGTTGGTCTGTTGGAGACTAAGAGAAAATACAACAAAACATTCAAACCAATTTTGAATACTTACTGAATAAGCATTATTGGCATACTATTAAAAAAAGTTATACATGTGATTTAACATGTATTTTCAGTCATAACTCTATAGAGTGTAAATGAAAGTTGAAAGTGTTAATTTGGTTTGGATTCACCATGAAGCACCCAGATTTATTAAAATATTCAATAAATGTTTTTGGACTGAGTTAACAATCACAAAAAAGATTCAAACAAAAAAAAAATGTCATCTGAAAGTAAACTGAATGTAAACTTAAACTCTGTCAGTCAACCACTTTTAGGTAACTGAAGAAAAATGTAGCATCTTACGCTGAGGTGAGGGTAAAAACCATCTCCTCATTGACCGCCTGCTGTCTTGGGAGATCAGCTGCTGATCGTCGTCATAGTAACTTTCGGGCTGGTGATCGCCCCTAGAGACCTCTACATCACAGTCTCCCTCTGCATCTTGTTGCTCCTTGTTGGATAGTCTGAGAAGTGAAAAAAAAATGAGTTTGACTCCTAGAGTCAAGACTGACTCCTACACAGATAAAAATGAGATCATGTTAGACCAACAGCCGTACTTGTCCCTCGTGAGCATGATGTCACCCTCCTGAAACTCCTCTCCGCTGAAGTACTCTCCTGAGCCTCGCTCATCATCACTGTCCCCACCCGCCGGCTCCTCTCGACGAATGGTGGGGTAAAGTCCACCACCACTCTCTGACCTGGCATCAGAGCATCAAGATATGTTTAGAATGTGAGAGTTTTACCTTTGTAAGAATATGACGTCCCCATCTTTGGGAATTTGTATGACAATTCATTAGCAAAGTCCCTAAAAAGGCCCAGTGTGTACAATTTAGGAGGGTTTATTGGCAGAAAATAAACACATATAATTGTATAATCAATATATGAATAACAAATATTGTTTGGTTTTCATAGAACACACCTTTTATATGTAATGTCAAGATGCTGTCATCCAAATATTAATATGTAAAACACTGATTTCAGTTAAACTTCATGAGTTGCAGATTGGAAAATAAAGTAACTAACAGTAACATGCACATACCTGATGTAGGCCTCATAGTAGCGCGCTCTGCTCCACAGACAGGAAGTGTTCAGTCATATAGACCAGATTAGTCGGAAGAAGAGGGCAAGAAAGAAAGGAAGGGGATGAATTAATTAAGCAAACACTCCAAAGAATGATTTGTGTGATGACAGTTGTTAATGGTCTTATTCTAAATGTTGCCCCCAGGAATGTCTGTGAATGAAAATGTTCTCAAATGAAAAAAACAAACAAACAAGGGAAATAGGGAAAGAGAGGCACTCTCGGGCAGGTGGGGGTAAATTATTATGCAGACTCTAAATAACTAATGAAAGAGTGAACTCCTCTGCAGTTAGCTGTGTGGGCTGTTATGAGCTGGCACTAGGACTAATTCATTTAAAATGGACAGTGTAATTTGAGCAAGGTTTGACATGGAGCAATTCAATCTGCTCATGCTAAACAGGAAGCTTCAGGAAGAATCTCTTTGGTTTGTCGTTCTCAAATCATTTTTTTTCTTCATGTGAATCTGTCAAAACCTCTGTGGTTCTCACATGTGACCATTTGCTTTTTCTTTGTCTTTGACTATGAAGTGAACGCCCCAGTTTCCGACTGTATGTCATTGAAAACGAGAGCTGATCCACTGACCTAGTGGAGTGCGACTTCCAAGGCTTGTTGTGTGCTCCTTTGCTGTAAGTGGAGGCTGACGATCCATTTCTGGTGGAGGACGGGCGATCTCGCCTTAACAAACATTTTTGCTGCCTCCCACTGGTCATGGAGAGAAGCGAGGGCACATTGGCATTGTTGAGGTTGGCATTGGAGGGTATTGGCGATTGATTGCAAGTGGAATTGGAGTGAGGGTAATTATTTAGATGAGTGGGATGATAATGATAATTATACTGGATGGGTGAAGAGTTCATGTCTGTCTCTCCTCCCCTGTCATTGGTGCTCCTGCAAGTCTCAGCATGTCCAACTGAGGAACTACTGGAGAAGGTCAGGATCTGTAGTGGGCGTTGGGTGACGGTGGTCAGGTGGGAGGAGCTTTGTTGACCGCCACTGACATGGTTGACGTGGTTTCCAAACAAACCGCCATTACGCTACAGAAAGACACCAAAAACCCATGGGGAGCATCAAACACAGAAGGATGTGACAGTTTCAAAAGGATATTGGTCAAAACTACAAAACCTCACAATCAATATAACTGTGACAATACCATACAATACATTTAAAATAATGAATCTAGTAGATATAAAGGTCTTCTTTCATGACTGACATTTAAATATGTATAAGAAGAAAAAGTGATTAAACAGCAATAATCAAAACCAAGTGCACACCGAGTAATGATCTATTATTAAGTCTCTGTAGTTGGACCAGCAAGTGTTGGTAAGTGACTTAATAGTGTTATAGTTATTAGTGAAAATGCTTAATTAAAAAAAACCTTTAGATGTCAAAAAACAGCATAGTATGTGAATACATTTATAAAAAAATCACATCGTATTAAATCAAACCAAACAAGTCTAAGGGAGAGCTATAACGATGTTTACCCGGTAAATTTCTTCCTCCTCCCCAGGAGCATCTACGAGCCCCTCCTCCTGCAGGTCACATGATATGGCTCGACGTATCTCTGGTCCAATGTCATGAAGCGTGCGCAGGCCGGCCTGCAAAGAAAGCTTTTGTCATTCCAAACTAATCAGTCATTAATGGCTTTTTTTTTTTTTTTTTCATACCAGTTTTTGGTTAAGAGGAAATAGAATGATAAAGTTGGCAAAGATCGTAGTCTAAAAGGATAAAAGGCTGAATTTGATGCACTTATAAAAAAAAAACTTGGATTAAAGCTAAACACATGTGGCAAATTTAATTCACATTCAGTAGAATGAATCTATTGGACTGAAAAACTGCACTATACTCACTTGTAGAGCCATAGTGGTGTTGAACTTTTCCCATGAGCGCTTTCCCACAAGTCCTTGCTCTTTGCGCCTCTTGAACTTCCTGAAGTAGTCCTGTATCAGGAAGGTGGCATAGAACTTCCCCACTGTTACCTCGTCATCTGAGTGAACAGACCAGACACACCGAGGCCTCCCAGATCAACACCACAATAACACCAACACCAACTTTCTGTTTCATCTAAATCTGTCACAACAAACAAATCTACGTCCATTAACATCAGTAATGAGGCGCCACCACTGCAGAATACAGAAGAAGTCATTAATAATGAAAATAAAAAGAATATCCATAAATCCTCACTAAAGCATGATCATAAATGTCCAGTTCAGAAAAACACTACTAGTCAGAAGAAGGATGGGCAAAATGCCTTGAGCAGCTGGTGACTGGAATTTACTGGAATAGATTAATTTTTAAGGGTTTATAACTTATCTGGAATTCATCACCCACTTCACTGAATCGTGAGACAAGACTTGATCTACTGTTGTGTGGTTAATGTTATTTTTGGAACTGTTTAAATATCAAACCCTGATGAGAAACTCTGACACACAAAACTGCAAATGTCATCTGTACACGCAGACACATTATGCAAACATATGCCCCAGGTATTTTTGTTTAAACCAACAGTAGATAATATCTATGCTGTCAACTGCTCAATCTCTAAAAATGCATGTTATTACGAAACATTCCTCATACACACACCTACAAAACAAAAGAGAAACAGACTGCTGCTCATCTAAGCAAGTGCATGAACCATGTCGACCTGGTGACCTCAAACACCCTCATCATCGATGGCACCATAAAGCCATGTATTGAATGTTGAATGTTAAATAAATAGAACCACTTCCTAATGTTTAACTTCCAAGGAAAATAACATGATCTGCAATGAGAAGGGGGCCACACGGTTGGTGTAGTGGTTAGCACTCTTGCCTTTGCAGCAAAAAGACCCCGGTTTGAGCCCTGGTTGGAACAAGGGCCTTTCTGCCATGTTCTCCCCGTGTGTGCGTGGGTTTTCTCCGGCCTCCCACAGTCCAAAAACATGCAATATGGGGATTGGGTAAATTGGTCACTCTAAATTGACCATAGGTGTGAATGTGAGAGTGAATGGTTGTTTGTCTCTATGTGTGTGGCCCTGTGATGGACTGGCGAACTGTCCAGGGTATACCCTGCCGATCGCCCTTGAGATTGGCACAGCACCCCCCGCAACCCTCCGGTGGAGGATAATGGATGGATGGATGAGAAGCACATACAAGAAGGCAGCAGAGTAAAGGAAGTTGAAGAAGCAGCGCATGCTAACAACTATAGTTTCACTCATAGGGTTAAATATAGAATCTACATTTAGCCGGAAACAATGCAGTGATTATATCTGCCATGCAGGGAGGCTAATCAAGAGCAAAGGTCTGAATCACTCAGACTGAGTGGTTTCTGAAGCACTGGGGAGAGAGACTTACAAACAGAAGGAGGCTGAATCAGGGTGTGAATGGAAAGTGTTTTTGTTTTTCTTTCATTGCCACCTTTCTCCGACTCCTTCTAGCTAAATGGGAATCGAGACAAGTTGGCACATGACAGTGACAACCGCTTTCAGATGGAAAAAGCATTTCCTCCAGTAAATCTGATAAAGCAACAAGCTTAATGCAATGTTGGTCTATCTTCAAGCACCTAACATGTTTCTAATTCAACACCCGACACAGCCAGAGAGAAACTACGAAAGGCTCTGTTCAGAAAAATAACAAGGAGGGACCAAAAGTATTATGAAGGCCATTGTCAGAAGTGGGTGATGTTTACCACTTCATTTATCTGATAACATTTATTTTTTCAATATGTAGTTCTCAAAGAAAGGGAGCAGGCTAAATATACTGTATGTATAAAGAAAATAACATGAACCTAGAGATATTTACATTTTCATAATAGTAATAGTAGCAGTAGATTCTTTTTTTCTGAACAGAGACAGATGAAGTTCTTTTTAAAGAGGTATCAGTCGATTCATGCCACCAGACTAAAACAGAACTGCTCCAAAGAGCTCAGGACGGCAGAAAGAGAAGAGCAGAAGGCCACAGATGGAATAAGCACGCTACTGTAAGCAGAGGACACTGTGGAAGAGAGAGACTTGGCAGAAAAGACAGAAAGAAATGACATTAGCAAACAAATGCACATAAAGACACGCAGACAGTTGTATTAAAGTCTAAGCCCAGTGGGCACATGGGAGGACACTGGAAAAAACGAGGACACCAAGACTACTTTGTGATCAATTTACGTGATGGCATTCTAACGCTTTGCTGCTGTCTCCTGGTTGTGTAAAGAGAAACCATAATCATCTACATTGACAACACTGGGCTGTAGAGAAAAAGGAGAAGAACGTATAAATGGACATTATAATGATATTAGGAAAGTTTTGCATGAGAGAGCATCACACGCTGTCCCATCTGTCCCAATATTCAGTCTTTAATGTAGTCAATGGATGGAACTTAAAGACCACAGCATCATGTTCAGAGACACTGTTGACCTAGGACATTCCCTCACTGACCAAACAAAGAAAATGTCATTGAATGTTGATACATGCCTAAATATAATAAGCAGAATGCATCAGGCAGACACAGCAAAAACACTATGTAAGCTTCTATTGTAGAGTTATAACATTAATGACATACTTGTATTAAGCAAACAAAATACAAAGTGGATTTAAGTTACAAAACAAATTGTGATCAACACAAAAAAGCAACTGCTCCAAACAGTGAGAAATAAAATATTTGTCCCATATATATCCCAGCTTGGCTTTTATTTTGAAAGGCTTTCTGCATCATTGTTGAACCTCACAAAACCAGACAAAACCAGCCAGGAAAACGTCTGTCAAAGTAAATTCTCACTGTCAAAGTGTTGTGGGTTTCTGCTGCTGCACTGAGGCTGAATTCACGATAAAAACATCAGCATCGAATTTTGAAATATTTGATATTATCGTTTTTCTAGGTACGATTTGCATAAGTTCAACAGAAAAAAAACCCGCAGACAACTGTGTAATTACGAGAGAGATAGAGCAGTGAAAACGTGACAGCCTGACAAAGATAAGGAGAGTTCCTGTGAGCTGAAGTGAAGGGAAATGGTAGCATGGTTTGCTGTGCTTGCTGGTTGTGGTCAGCATTAGTCAAAACCTCGCTGACTCAGGAAATGCAAAATCAAGACAATGAAGGCTTGTGATGGATGAACATTCTGCACGCATCGTTTAAAATTTGACCTTTTTGTATTAAGCATTCAATAGGTGGCTCAAAAGGTTAGATTTAAATCAGCTTCTTTGCGTGGGTCGTGTGAGTCAGCATGGTTACTGTTTTCTGAATGTGATTTTGATATAAGTAAATGAGACTACATCCTAATCTGGGAGCAAATTTGCATTGAAATGCAAATCCCTCATTTGCTGTACTTCCTCTTTCTGTTCATGCACACAAGCACACATTGTTTGCCGTGCCTTATCTGAATGAAAGACACACCAGATGTTCATGAGTGGGTCATAATATTAAGAATACATGTTTGATGTCACACATCCTCACAGATTATTGATCAAATGCTAATGCGAAGCAGCTTATATTCAAATCAAGTGAGAGAGTTATGTCAAACTATGGTGGTGATGTAATGACCACTAACCGCCTGCAGGGGGCACCACTTGGTCCAGCAGCTTCATGCTTGTTCTCTTCCAGATCTTCTTGATCACAGCTCTAAGCTCTTCATTGGCTTGTTCCAGGTTACCTAGGAAAAGTGTAAAAGGTTTAATGGTTTTAGGTTCATTTGGTGGCACATGACTGAATCTACTAACGATGACCTGCGCTGTAAGAAACCTAAACACAGAAAAGAGTCTGAAAACCAGTCAGAAAAAGAAACATAATAAAACATAGCAGACAAACAGAGAGGATATCAGGACAGAGAGCTGTGATCCTAAAACATGAGTACTTTAATAAGGTTCAACTATTTTTTTTTAAATTTAAAGTTAAAACTGAACGTACATAATAGGATTAAGTGCACAACAGTCTCATTTCACTTATTTGTGTTGCAACAGTGGCTATCTAGAGCTCCCTCTTGTGGCAATATATGAATTTAATCTATGGAAGAAACAAAAAACTTTTATTCCATTACTATGCTTAAACGTTCATTTTCACCAACTATATAAACACACCTGAGCAAAAAGTACTTGAATTTGTCAAATTTGGAAATACATCACAGTTCAAAGTTCCCTTGGCTTACTTTTATGAACAAAAATAAAAGAAAAAGTGTCTTTTTTGTTCTTCTACACAATTGCTACTCCCACTTTTTTTAAGTGATACAAAATGAATAAAACTTTGACTCAACAACACATAAGAAAGCGAGAAATGCATTTTGTGAAGTCTGAAGATGTGACTTATAAACACAAACACTCCAGGATGTCCATATAAGGAGCAATTTACATGTGAGCACTAAGGGTTAAAATATTTATTTTAAATATTGTGCATCTCATAAATTTGATGTGTTTGTTTTCATTCCTGTTTTTTTATTGTTGCTGATGATTTTCATTTGTTACCTCTTATAAAGTAAATGTCAACTTTCATTTATGGTCAATCTTCTCTGTATCTTTCTCTTTGTGTTCCAGCAGACTGCAGTGCAGTGTTTTTTCTTGAATGCTAATGTCCAGTAAAGCCACTCTGTTTATAACCTCATAGTAGATCATGGTGAAATAACCGACTGAACAACTGACGGTAACTGATCATAAGTGTACAGGTTCATCTTAAATTATTTTTATGGCTGGAAGCTGCAGTATTAATCAACAATAACTTCACACTGGACTCATATTTTAACATGATTTCACACTGTGGACTGTTTGTACTGCACCACTGTGTGACTCACCGTCCGTCTTAATCTTGAGAGCTGTGCGAACCAGAGCAAACAGAGTGGCGTTAAACATGACCGTCCCATCACTGTTCAGTGGCATGTTCATTGCAACCAGACGCTGCAACAGAAAAAACAATGAGGAAACAAAATTAGTGATTGGAAAGTTACATAATCTACTGTATGTGTCAGAGATGTTCAGACACCATCATGTTCCCACCTTACAGGCCACTCTGTGTGGGCAGAGCTTGCCAAAGCCCAAAGGAGGCTGGATCCTCCTCAGCAGAGTCACCACGTCAAGATGTTTTATCCGCCCCCTGAAAACAACAACAAGAACACACATCACTGTGTCACTAAGTACAGTGAATGTACCATTACTACAGTCACAGGTCCTGATGACTCATCCGTATTCTAGAAAGTACTTAGCAGCAGTAAATATAGTATACTATATATAGTTTTCTCCATAATGGGTAGGTATTAAGGCTGGGAATCAAGAATTGGATTTGAAGTGGAAAAAGTTGAATTTTGATTATGCCCATTACCCACATGTGCCATCAGAAAAGGATGATATGTAGATTTTTGATCAGTAGAACAAGAATTCGATTCAGAATTGATCAAATTCATAGCCAAACCTTATAATAATTTTTTTTTTCTTAAATCCTTATCATCTTAGTTATCGACTCATTCTTGTCTTTTAAATGCACTTTGTATTGCCAAATCACACTTTTATCTCTCATGATTTTCATGTAATTTCAACGTCTACTAGCTTTTATTTTGATTAATGTCATTTTAATGTCTTGCTTTTATTCTGTGATTTTCTTAATGTATGTAGTTTGAGTTACCCTGTGTATGAATAGTGCTACACAAATAAACGTGCCATGCCTTATGTGATATTTAAGGTTTCTGAATTGTATTTAATTTCTGAAATGATTTAAAACCAGTATCAGGGTGATACCAGTACTGAGTATTATATTGGCTAATAATGAGACCCAAGTACTCACTTGGCTTCAGGATCATATTCAGACCAGATCCTTTTGAACTCATCCAGATGATGTGGCCCCAGAATGGACCAATCGCGCGTTAGATAGTCAAAGTTGTCCATGATGACAGCTACGAACAAATTGATGATCTGAAACCAGAACATTCATCACATATTTCAGCATTTTATTGTATACAGTATGATACAGACGTCGCTGACACGCTGAAACACAGTGAGGGTTACCAGAAAAGCACAGAGCATGTAGAAGCTGATGAAGTAGATAATGGCAAAACCACTGCCACAGGTTCTCTCTTCTCCGGGGTTGTAGTCAGACTCTGAGTCACACAGCTTCCCTGGCAGACAGGCCAGCATGATCTCCTGCCAGGCCTCACCTGTGGCACACCTGACAGAGAACAGCAGCAGAACACGTTCACTATAAAAGTCTTTGGTCACTTAGGAAAACAGTACGTGGTCAACATTTTAATTGAAACAAACACAAATACCTGAACAGCATCAGGACAGCCTGTGGAAAGGTTTGAAAATTGTTGTTGCGGTTTATTTGTGTTCCATCCACCATAGCTATTTTTCCAAACACCTGAAAATAAAAACGAGAAAAGACTTAGTCTGTCGGCCTCCAGTAAATGTGACATTTATGAAGAAGGGAAAAACTGAATGCAACACATACTGTATGCTACAGCGAATATTGTAGTTTTTAATGAAGTTAGTCAACACATTACTACAATTCACCTGCATTCCTATGACAGCATATATAAAGAACAACATGGCGATCAGGAGTGCAACATAGGGAAGAGCCTGGACAGGAAAACAAGAGAGAGAGAGAGAGAGAGAGAGAGTCAGAGTCTGTAATTTGAGTGATGCACATTATCAAGCCACAAATCTACTTTCACAAAACACATCCCATCTCATGTTTCTAATTGTGTTTATGAAATTAACTAAAACAAACTAAGATTGTAGCGAAAATGTGCTTAGTTTTTTATCTTTGTGAATTTATTAAATACATAATCCTTTTGGGAAGTGTATTCACATTTTGCACTTCAGTCTACTCTCTTGTAGAGTGGTATATTTGATTCAGGTATGGTTGTTTATTTGTCCTCATAAATTGTATCTTTTGTTGGGTTCTTATGACACAATACTTATGACCTTTTTGCACCTTGCACCTAGCAAATACTCCATATTACAAAAAACTAACACTAAAACTAATAAATACAAACAAATTTTAAAAACAAAAAAGTCAAAATTAAACAAAAACTAAAACTAAAACTAAGTTTGATTGTTTCCTGATGCACTGTGCAGTGTTTTGCTCCTGTAAAAAGAAAAGTGTGAGGAGCTGGAGCCTCCATTTGTTAGACTCTGCGGTCTCACCATCACATGCCACTAAATCTTACACAGTGGACCGTTTAAAACTCATGGAAATTCTATGCAAACTGGATTTACAAAGTTTTATCATGTCTTTAGTGTGCTGATTTCCTTCTCATGGCATTCCCTGGAACTGTTCTGAAGTTTGATCTTGTGGCTTAAACATCAAACCTTTGCCAAAAGTAATGCAAATTGCAAATTCAAGGTGGCTGCTTATCTTATGGTCTCACCTGGAAGGACTTGATGAAGGTCCACAGCAGAGTCCTAATGCCCTCCCCCCTGCTCAGCAGCTTGACCAATCGCATTACTCTGAACAGGCGGAAGAAGGTGATGGAGATGCGAGCGCTGTCTTCTGTGTTCTGAAGTGAATGAGGGGAAAAATGATCACGAAAACAGAAGGTGTACAATCCAAAGTCAAACCTCTGTGATGATTATTCATCCATGCATGCAGTCATCAATCCATTCTGTCATCGTCTACCGCTTTATCCTCCACATGAGGGTCGCGGGTCACTGGAGCCAATTCCAGCTGACACAGGGCAAAAGGCGAGGTGCACCCTGGACGGGTCGCCAGTCCATCACAGGGCCAACATATAGAGACACACAAACTTTCAGCCTCACATTCACAACATTTATTTAGTGTGTTCATTTATCCTCTATATGTGTTTAGACTGTGGGAGGAGACCCACACACACACACGGGGAGAACATGCAAAAGGCCTTTGTTCCGACCGGATCTTGAACATGAATGTTTTTGCTGCCAGGCAACAGCACAGTCATACATGTTATGTTTAAATCATCACGTATGAGTAATATCAGTCAACAAACACTGTATATGTGATTCAAATATTCCATAATGTGAACTTCCTCCATTTTAACTGTGTGTTCAACACCATTAACAGACCTGTAGGACTAACTCTACAAACACACACACGCATGCATGTGTGCGTGCACAGACACTAGGGCTGAATGATTTGGGGACAATATCTAATTATGATTTTTCAGACAGTCTGACAGAGATTGCAGCATCTGGTTGCCTATATAACTTATCCATACCTTGACCTTAAGGTCACTCTAGCCAGAATTTGAATCTTAGCCCTTAATAAGGTTCTGCCTCATTAGGAGAAGGTCTCTATGAGGACTACTGGTCCTGACAAGTTTATTGTTTATGCCAGAAAAGGTACACACACACACATACAAGAGTACATATAACTCTCAACGTCTGATTAAAAACGAGCAACATACAGAATTTAATCTATCACTTAAAGACCTATAACAAGAAATGTAAACTCAAAACAGAGTTCTGACCCAGTGTTGGTCATCTGATGGCACTTGAAAAAGCTATGATGAAATGAAGAAATGACCAAATAACCATTCAGCAGTACTGTCTCCCTGCGTCATGCCATGCACCCAGACAGGACAAAATGCCGGCTGAATGAAAGAGGAGCCAAAATGCAACAAACCAGGTGAATTGAAAACAAGACTTTGACAAACACAGTTCAGTCACAAACCCTCACGATTTACTGAATATGTGAAAGCAGGCGTTCTGGAAGAAAGTGCATCTCAGTGTTTTCATCGGTATGTGACTGACAGAGAGTGACAACAAAAAGATCTTGACACTGAGACGTTTTCCAATAACACAAAAGGAGAGGGTGAGGGACTTGAATGGAGGAGGAGGGGGGTTCTTCTTACCCCTGGCTCCACTATCACCTTGACGACAGGAAGGGCTGCCGACTTGAAACCAAAAGCCTATGGTTAATCCGAGTTACACATTCACGAGTTAATGCTGCTGCAAATGTCATCATATCATCCATACCTTACACTTACTGCGCACGTAATCACAGAAACAACACTTCACCTTCACTTACAGACGCCACCATTTCAAATGTTTTACCACAAAACAAGAACATCAGCATTGTAAAGCGTGAAGCCAGTCATACCAAAGCCTTTCAGCATATTCTCAGCAATTAACACCACACATGAGATGCAAGTGTACAATAAAAAAGGTATAAAAAAATATTTTTTAAAAACTGGTAACAATGGCAATAAAACACTAATATCTTAAATTAAAATTGCTTGTTATTAGTTCATCTATTGTTGTCATACATTGTGACTAATGATGACTATAATTTCATATTTCCAGATAATGCTGTACATTTTAAATATTAATTTCTAGCTCAAATTATATCCTATTTCAATATCAAACCTTAATAAAAAAAAGAGACCATTGTAGCAAAGATTAGCTTGCTGCATTTTGCTGATTGGTTCTCACAGGCTGTCAGGATTTACAGTGTTTATCCTGTAAATAAAATATAACTCAGTGAATATTCCTCCATTGACATTTATTCAAACTGAACAGGACAAACAGCTGCACATGGACCCTTGCTTAGCCGCACAGCAGATTCAAAGAGGATATAAACAGATCAGTGTGATCACATTTAAATCATACCTCAGCAGTGTTCGAAAACGTCAACTTCTAAGAGCATTTTTGATGGTGGAAATTCTATTTTTAATGTGCATTATCGTCACCGAGAAGGCTTTGAGGACAATACACATTTTGAGGAATTAATAAAAATCAGAGTCACTGGCGTTGCACTCAATGAGAGACATAAATTACAGCACAACAAGTGTGAAAGCCTCCTACCATTTTTATACTCTTCATTCAGTTATATTCATTATTTAATGGTCCACTATACTCAAAACATACATTCAAAAGCTGTAAAATCACATCTATACTCGTTGGAATGCCAGATCAAATGAAAATATTGTCATTTTGAAAGCAACAGCAAGGCCCCACTGCTGGGAGAGTTCGTTTAAGAGTGACTTACTGTATATGTGTGTGCAACAAATGACTACTTACATTAATCTCAGTGATGGCAATGTCAACCACGCTACCCACAACAATTAAGGCATCAAACGTGTTCCATGCATCAGCAAAATAGTTCTGCGAGCACAAGCAACAAAGATACACAGAAAAGAGAAAAGAAAGAGAAACAACAGAAGGAAGAAAGGAAGCAGAGGCAACAAAAATAATGAATTATGAAAGATAGGAAGAAGACACAAATGGTCACCACAGACTCCAAACTCTAAACAGTTCCACAAGATCCAATCAAAAGTATATTACACACATATGTACATATGTGGTGTATATACGTAGCCATGGCGCACTGTTTAAGTACAGATTCAGGCAACTGATTTTTAAATTATCATGTGCATATGTGGTCTGTGGTGCTCATCAATCATCGATCAAGTCCGGAATCAGCAGACATCATGACTGAAAAATATAAATCCAACATAAGACAGGAAGGAAGGAAGGGAGGAAAGGAGGAAAGATGTGAAGCAAGGTGGCAGCACTAGCGTGAGAGCAGGAAGAGGAAATGACAGTGTTTTACATACTGATGTCTTTCTACCTGGCTGAGTATGATGTCGATTACACTGCCAATCACCACCAGAGCGTCGAAGACGTTCCAGGCATCCCCGACATAACCCTGAATATGACAACATGCACAGCCAGCAGGGGGAGAGGGCGGGAAGCCAGAAGAGTATACAAGGGTGAGGGGTTGTATAGTGACAGGAGTAATAATGGTTTAAGAATGAGGAGGAAATAGCAGTGGAGTCACAGCCAGTGGGCAAAAAGCCCCGGTAAGCATCATTAAAGGGAAAAGGAGGGGAGAGAAGAGGGGAGTGTGAGGGCTGGGTTACAAGGGAAAGGTGGTGTCTTTAAAATAAAAATTCAAAAATGAACCTTTGAAGGATTCAAATGTAAAATGAAAGTCAAAAGAAAAAGTAAATGCATGTAGTTTTTGGGCCATTTGTGCAGCAGCCATTTTGACAGGTCACATTAACATATCACATTAACGATGGCTGACTTCAACTTCCTCAGTCTCAGGGTCTTAAGTCACATGATCTGAATACTGCCACTGTTAATGTGATCAGTAATAGATAGCTTGTTATTGTAAAACATAACCAAATGGCTGCTGTGCCATAGGGTGAGCCAGGAAGGTCCTGCAGGTGGGCTGGACAAAGTTATTTGTTTAAAGTTTTGTGATTAAACATCAAGAAAACATAACATAATTATGTCAAATTGATTTTAAGAAGTTATCAGAATCAAGAAGGACCATTGGCAGGGCCAAGGGATTTTAATTAAATAATAGTCAGTGGACTTATGTGTATGTATATATGTATATACGTACATATACATGACACAGGTGTCACTGGATTTGTTGATCCTCAAATGCATTCTGGAACATATCTCTCAAATTTGGTGGGGGGTCATATTGGATGGAACAACCATTGGAAAAAGGAAACCGTGTGTGTCTGTGTTATTTTTAAATTTGGGAATGCATGCTCGACCACGCAGAGGAAACTTACTCTGGGTTTGAAGGCGACGAGCTTGAGAATCATCTCCACAGTGAAAACCCCAGTGAAGACCATGTTGAGGATGTCCATGGCATAGTTAAACAGATGGGACTGACCATGGTGCTGCAAGGACACACAGACAGACTGATCAGACACTGACGTCTCCTTCAAGCATATTTTAATTTTAACTGATTCCAGTCATAAATCTCTCTGATAAAAGAAAATCCACTGTTACTGCAAACTCAATTATGTAAATGACATGGAAAATTTGATCTTAAATAAAAAATACAATTTGGGAACTATATTCTAAAGCAGGTCAAACTCAATAACAGTGAGGGGCCGAAATTAAAAACCATATCCAAGTAGTCCAAGACCTGTTAATATGATTAATAGTAGGGCTAAGTCAAGATGCAGTAGGAAACAGGACATGGTGCCAGATGTTCTTATTTTTCTTTCAGTCAAGGAGCATCTACAAGATAAAAAAAAATGCAGAGCCCCTTCATGTATTTTCCTTTGACTATAAATTGTTGGTTTAGAGCAGGGGTGTCAAACTCAATAACAGTGGGGGCCCAAAATTAAAGACCATGTCAAAGTCGAGGGCCAGATGAACAAAAAGTTCAGAACAAATGATTTTTCCATTGCCTGTCTTCCTCTGATGTATTTCAGAGGAACAGCAAATTCAGGCCTATAGTCAAATGCGATCTTAGCCAATAATTTGCGGCACTCAATCATTTTTATGAGATGTATAAAGCTAAAAGAGAGGCTCTGTGTTTTCAAATTCCACATTGCTTTTGTCTATTTATTTTACTGGCCAGGTCACTTGATATGTGCGGTACAAAATCAGTGAACCAATGTGGAAAAAAAAGCAGGAAAGACATAACATATTATCTCTCGAGGGGCCGAGTACAATTGCATGGTGGGCCAGATGTGGCCCATGGACCTTGAGTTTGACACCTGTTTTCTAAAGTAGGGGGAAATTTAGTTTTCCGATTTTAAGGCATGGGCGGTCTTGAATATGTCCTGCATGTGGGATTAAGGAAACTCATCTTTTACATTCCCAAACACATGAATCCTTAATTGTTGTTATATACTTATAAACCATTAAATGTAAGTGCACCACTTAATATATGTACATTTTACCCAAAGGACCAAATACAGAGCATTTACCTGTATGGCGAGACACAAGGTGTTGAGGATGATTAGGACAAACATGACGTACTCAAAGCCAGTGGAGTTGACCACATACCAGAACTTGTACTGGTAGGGGTTTTTGGGGATGTAGCGCCGCAGTGGACGAGCTTTAAGAGCATATTCCACACACTGACGCTGTGGTTATGGAGAAACAAACAGACAGTTAGACACCGTGAGCTCTTATCACTTCTTCGCATTTGTAATATCGCACAGACAAATGCCGTCACACGCTACCTGGTTCTTGTCCAGCTCACAGTTTTTGTACTCCTTCTCACCCTGCTCCTGGAAGGTGACAATGACGAAACCAACAAAGATGTTCATCATGAAGAAGGCGATGATGATGATGTAGATGATGAAGAAGATGGAGATCTCGACGCGGTAGTTGTAGATGGGTCCCATGTTCTCTCTGTTGGAGTCGATGGCCTTGTACAACAGCCTGCAGGAATGCACACACACACACAGTTTCAAGTGTGTGTAAAGTATATGCAGAGTTTCTCTTTGAAAATAGTGTCTGAGAACATGTGAAAAGAAAATATAACTGTGGAGAAAATACCTAAAACAGTTTCTCTTGAGTCATCCGTTTTTTTAGGCGTGTCTAAAAATGCGGCTTGATGACACGCCAGAGCCATAGTTAGCATAACTCTCTCCCTCAAACGCTTCAGTGATATAAAAACCCTCAGTGAGCTTCATCAGAAGCTTACGTGGTCACGTGTGAGTAACTTGCTCCTACAACAATGCCTGTGTTTTGCTTTGCTTTTGTCCTGAAAATGTGTCTTACCTCCAAGCAAAAACACACAGAAAAGCTCTGTTTAAGATTCGTAAAGATGAGGAAATGAAGTACATAAGTGTTTGTGTACTGTATGTCGCTAAAACGCCAAAATGGTAAAACTGTGGCTCCTCTTAATGATTGTTAAACAAGTGGTTTGATACCAGCACATTTACATTTACATTTATATTATGTATAAACACTGACAACAGAGACGTTCACAAACATGATTTGATTTGTATATTTTCATAAAATAACTTAATTAAATAACTTAATTAAATGAAGCCAGAGTCTCACTCTTATTCTCCACAGTGATAATCAGATCTAAGTCTTACTTCAGACACAGATCTGTACTTACGTGGGCCAGCCTTCAAAGGTGGAGACGGTAAAGAGAGCCATCATGGCCATGAGGACATTGTCAAAGTTGAAGTCACTGTTGTACCAGATCCTCTCCCTCACCATGGGCAGAGCAGTGTCCCCGTTGTTGTAGAGAATGTATGTACCCCTGTGATTGATAGATGAAATGTTTAACATATGCATGCACAATCGCACTCGAACAGACACTCAGACCAATGTTCAGAGCTGGAAGAATAAAACAAACTCACTTGCACTCCTCCGGGCTGGTCTTTGCATCATCCGTGCATTGATAAAATTTCCCCTTTATTTAAAAAAAAACAACAACAACAAAGTCAAAGGTTTACTAAATTTCTCTTCTTCTACTATACATCAGGGGTGTCAAACGTACGGCCCGCAGGCCAGAACTGGCCGCCAGAGGGTCCAATCCGGCCCGCAGGGGGAATTTGTTATCTAATCGTAATGTGAAATATTATATTTTTCACTTCCAGATACCTGTGACTAAATGTTTGTGCCTAAAAAAATACAGTGTGATGTGTAAATGGTAAATTTAGGCATGATATTGTTGAAATTGCACTTATTTTTCTCGATCCATGTTTTGTAAAAAGATACTTCATTAAATGTAAAACAAAGGAAAAAAATTCAGAGTTTATGTTGTTCATAGGTTATTATGCTATGACTTTACTGGTCCGGCCCACTTGAGATCAAATTGTGCTGTACGTGGCCCCTGAACAAAAGTGAGTTTGACACCCCTGCTATACATCTATACAATCCTTTCATAATTTACAACAGAAGAACAAGTTGATGTGATGAGCCAGAAGACCAGTTAGGCCAGTCACTATCAGCATTACCCTCTTTCTTTTATTTTATTTTTACAATGTACCTTAAAGAGCTGCACGCCGATACAAGCGAACATGAACTGCAGCAGAGTGGTGACGATCATGATGTTGCCAATGGTCCTGATCGCCACAAACACACACTGGACCACGTGCTGAAAAGGACACAATAACTTAATGTTATTTGGTGTTGATACACACGCACACACACATATATACCTAACCCCCTTATCCTTACCTTAACCATCACAACCAACTTAATCTAACCCTTAACCTAAATCTAATTCTGACCCTGATCCCAAAACTAAGTACTTGTATGGAGCGATGGAATTCATCCTGTGTTTTTTGGTCCTCACAAAGATGTATATGTACAACTACACACATACACAGCACCATGTTGTGTTATTGACCTTGAGTCCCTTGGCTCTGTTGATGGCCCTGAGTGGACGGAGGACTCTCAAAACTCGCAGAATCTTCACAACTGAGATGGCAGAAGACCTATGGAAACCAAAAAAAGCACCATTTAACATTGTTTGTTACATATACTAAATGCAGGATTTCTTGTCATTCAAACCTAATTTTGGTACAAAGAAAAAAAAAGCAATGGTGTATGTTGGCATGTTGTTGCATTTTTGTACTGTGAAAAACCTGTTTTACACGTTGAAGTCACACTTTCTTTCCATTTTCTGGAGCATATTACAAAGGAACACACAAACAAGATCGTAAAACCTTTAAAAAGAGCCAGGCTGTCCACTAAATACTGTTTCCAGTCATTGTGCTAAGCTGAGCTAATGAGCTGCAGCTTTATATTTAAAGCTCAAAGTCATTGGTTATGAACTTCTTGTCTTACCCATGGCAGGAAAACAAAGGGTTTATTTTCTAAAATACAAACTCCAAGTAGAAGAAGTATAACACGGATAATCAGTCAAGAAGAAAATATAACAAACTTTTACTTAATTAATTGAAACATAACATTTTAGCAGATGGTTTTATCGAAGGCTACTCACAAGTGATCAACATATTAAGGTTACAAGTAATAGGAAGTATTCAGTAAGTAAGTTAGTAAAAAAACAATGATACGTACTGAATGCCGAAGGACACAAGAGACACGCCAACAACCAGCAGGTCTAATAGGTTGAAGTAGTTTCTACAGAACGCCCCTTTATGAAGGAATGCACCAAATGCAGTCATCTGGACAGATGGACAGAGAAAAGACTAAAGTCAGGACTGAAGACAACAGATCTGCTTTAAAACACATACAGAGACCGTCTTAAGTCAGACTGAAATTAGATTTTCAATGTTATACAATATATAATAATATATACAATATATAATAATATGATATTTTGATCATCTGATGACTTTCATTCATAAGAACATTGAGCCATTGATTGATTGAATATTGACATTTTCCAGCCATCAGGGACCGATTACAATTATAGTTAATTATTTACGGTATTCAGTTTCATGAGAGCATTATTATGTACTAAAATATAAAGGGTTAAATTGTCTTTTTTCCTCTACGGTATGAATAAAAATTTCGGTAACCTGCAGTCACATTATAAGATATACACTAATCTATACTGAGGCACATTTTCTGAAAAGCAGTGACAAAACAATCAACACATTATTATTCCAATATTCAAATGCTGTGCAAGCAAAGCGACATTAGTTTCAAGCAAACATTTTTTCAAAACACTTTTATCAAAACACAAAGTGTCAGGGAAAGGTTGGATTTACAATCACAAACATCACTTCACATCACACAATTTAAAGTCTCTTTATAGTTGTGAGGACACTCATGGACATTAAAAAAAAAAAACGTTTGAAGTTGTGAGGACCCGCCAAAATGTCCTTACAGCATTAACATGTCCTCACACTTGTGGTTTTCAGCTTAAATGTGTCCTCACAACCTAATAAAGACATGTACACACATACACAATACATTCTTTGACACACACACGCACACACACACAAATAGACATATAATAAACAAGGGAGACTAGGCCAGAAACTGTGCTCAAACAAAACCTGTAATGTTCTTTTTTTTTGGTCTAAAGACATAATACATGAGATTTACCTGGTGCAGACATGTAGAGAGCAAAGGGGGTAAATCATCATATACACTATGTGTCCATCCTGTTATCCTCAAATGTACTAATATTTTTTATCCTTGGGGTTAATTTGACCCCAGCAATTTAAACCTCAAAAAATTATTAGAAGAAAAATGATTTCCCAAGTTTATGTGTCAGGTATTTTAAGTTTCTTTGTTGACTACATATACAATATAACCTATACCCATAGGGTAAAATATGAACATCACCATCAAATTTCACTGATTGACCTAAAATTGGAAAGATAGATACCTCAGACACATTCTCCTCTATGTCACTTTCACTGTCAATGAGCTATGCCTTCTAAAGGGGAGGACCATTACAATGTTTGCTCCTCCCCTATGTTATGCGAAGTATCAGTGTCCCCGCCCCCAAAGTACAGGAAAAATCTAAGTTGTTGCGGGAAGATGATTTTTTCTTCCCCATATTGTGTGAGTGGTTATCAGTGGTTCTCAGAGTACTACAGGTATGGTTATGATATGTTTAAAGCAGAAAGACATTTTTTGAAAATTGCATTTTATAGCCACCTCAATATCATAATACATAAATATATGGATATTTCATCTATGTTTTATATAGCTAAAACAGCCTGTGGTCAATTTGACCCCAAGGAACACCGATGCGTCGTTTGTACAGGACATTGAAACCATATAATTGTATTCATTTTATCTTTGCCCAGTTGTCACCATTGAAAATATGAAGCAAAATAAATGATGGAAATCCCTTCTTCTTTTTTTTTTAAAGATATTATTCATTAAAAAGGGTCACATTAACTCCAAGGATAACAGGAGGGGTATAAGTGTTTATATAAGTGTCTGCACTCTGGAGAGACATTGGTCCATAAAACGGTTGAGGACAAAGAATGGTAGTGGGCAGTGATGGAGACTGACAAACAAATATATATATATATATCTGACAAATACATAAGAGCTCCATGTTGATGAATTGGCGCCATGACAACAAGACAAGCAGGCGGCCATTTTAATCCAAATTGTCGAGACAAACGTGAGGGGAAGGAGGATGTGTTCAGCAAGCTCGGAAGTGGTTTGTTGCCTGAAGCAGCAGAACAGTTTGATATTGTTTACCTTAATAAGGATCTCAAATGTAAACATACTAGTGAAGACATAGTCTGCATAGCCTAGGATCTGAGGAAGCAATAAGAGTGACATAAGCACGCAGGGTTACTGAAGCTCTACCCAGCACAGCACAACACAGCACGCAAACGACATTTACCTTCAACAGGATCTCAACAGTAAAGATTGCGGTGAAAGCATAGTCAAAATAACCAAGTATCTGCAAGAGGTAATGCACAAGTTCAAGTCATTCCAGGATAACAGTGCTTGGCTGGAAAAATGCAGTTAGTCAACACAGGTGTAAATATCACAAAATCAAGGCTGCACTAGGTAATTACTTTAACTTAAAACTTGAAATGACAGGGTTTTCTGAAGCAGAGTAGGAATTTGGGCCAAGCCATGTTGTAAACAGCTGTGAACAGTGAAGAAACGCTGTTATTGTGCAAGTGTCTTCCACTGCACGACACAGCAAAGGGATGTCTGCCGTGATCTTGTGTTGAAAAAGTCCTATGGTCACAAACCACAGTAAATGGCGGCATGCAACACTTTTTTCTGTTAGTACTTAGTAGTTAACGCATTATTTTAATAATGACAGAGTGGATCAAATTAATATGTCAATGAATTATTAAATAGTGATTAAATAACTAGATAACTTTCTTTTTTTAATTAATTTTAAGATAGTGTAGATATACATGCACATGGCCCTTACCTTTAAGGATGATTACACTAACATAGAAGGCCACCACAAGCTTGCCCTATCATCATTTGTGGGTTATAAGAGACAGGATGTGCTGGGTGGCCCGTCCAGGGGAGGAGATAATAATCCCACTAATGACCCAGTCCAGTGACCCATCCTAGGCTCAGCAGTGGGGCCAGCATTTCAGAACTTAGTGTAGACAAATTGACAACACACAAGTAAAAAGATAACACAACCAAAAACAGGATGTTTTTACAGGAGCAAAAAATAATAATTATATTAATTTAATTAAAAAAAATATGTAAAATAAATAATCATAATACTAGTAATAAAAGGACATGAAACAGTAAATCGAAGGAGGCATCTATAAGTGTTATATGTATGTAATAAACTAGTGGATCAGTAGTGTGTTAATAATAAACTTTCTGCTTTTTCTAATAATAATAATCTGCCAAAATGTTCAGCTTTTTCATAATTTAGTTAATCCTGTCCAGTACCCAGTCTTAACACACTTTCTATTCTTTATAAGCCTCCCACACAACTTCATCATGGCTGTCAATGTTTGGAAAACACGAGAGAAATTAAACTAAACAAAATGATCCAACTAAAGTACCAATACTAATAGATTTCGCTCTAATCTCCAGTGGAGACACGCAGGAGCTTTAGCTGCTGAGGACACAGAGAGGAGGAGACGTCACAGACTGGCTGTGGAAGTCCTTCCTACCACACATAACCACCGCAGCAGCTTTCCCCTGCTGTGAAGCTGTAGTGGAAACACATGTCATCGCGGCTTGGCTTGGCTTGGCTTGGCACAGCATAGCATAGCTAAAGCTCATGTCGTGCCATGTCTGTTAGAAGCAGTTTGTTGTCAACACATTACATAATTTCAGGGTGATGTATTCTTGAGATTTAAAATGAGCAGATACTAACATTGAAATTGCCTAGTGCAGCTTGTTTTGATTTCAAGGCATGTAGTACACATAATAATATTATACTGTAATATATAAAGGATATCACTATTATCATTACAATATGAAACCCGTCAAAAGTGGGTTTTCTAGCATTTGCAGAATCAGATTTCTGATGATGCAGCGCTACACGACAATGTGTGGCTGGGACATAATTTTATGAACAGGGAAGTCAAATCAAGAAAAATCTAAACAAACCAATTACTGTTTGTCATAGGGATCAATAATTATAATTTTTGGTTTTCTCACTTTTGCCTGTTTCGTTTTGACAAGTCAAGGGTCAAGGCAAAGGTCAAGGCAGACAGGAAACATTAACAAATGGCTCCGTTTTATCCAAATGTACACAAAGAACCAGGAGCCTGAGATATTTAATGCTGAGCTTTTCCTACAGAGAATCAATCGATATGTCTTTGCTGCCACTTGTCAGTTACAGTGACAGTGTAGTGGCAGATGTGTAACCCAGTAGGTGGAGCACACTTTAAGGACACTTTAAGGCCTGCAGGTCTCGTGGTTGTGTACATACAATATTGCGAGCAGAGAAGTTGCGTATGGGGTCCTCAGCAGCCAGAGAGACGGAGCTGAGCATGATGAAGACCAGGATGAGGTTGGTAAAGATCTGATGGTTGATCAGCTTATGGCAGAAAACACGAAACCTACAGAGAAGGGGGGGGGGGGGGGGGGGGGGGGGAGATAAGTGAGCAGACAGATGAAGACACAGAGGCAGATGTCAGCAGAGAAGCTGCCTGATGGTTTTAGAAATGGTCCGTTTATTGCAGTTTTTAAATGTAGTCTAAATCCTTTTTATTCTATGGTGCTTCTGACTAAAATATTCTGATAATCTGAAGTCCTTTTTTTAAAAACTTTTAAAGCATTTCTTATACTACTTAATATATTAAAATTTTTATATAACTTTTAGGATTTTCCTTTCAATTATCCTATTTTTTTAAAGGAATACATTTTTTTCTTTAACTTATATATTTTTTAACCTAACTTTTACTTATTGAAGATTTTTGACCATTTAATCTTCTTAAACTTTTCCCTTTTCACATGCTTTTCTTTACAAAATTAAATAAAAATATTAATGCAATTTTCTTTTCTTTTTTAAAATGTTTCATTTAAAGAACTTCTTGTCTAGAGCTTTGTATCTGCCTTTGTTCTCTTTAAATAAAACTACATTGACTTAAGTTGTGACATGGCTTTCATTTCAGATATGTGTCAGCATTACTGATCTCATAGGGGTTTCTTCACACACTGATTAATGTTAATGTAAATATGACTTACGGGTTGGTGCTGCTGAAGATGAAGAAGGCGCTTCCTTCTGGGATGGGCGGAGTCTTTTCTTTGATAGTGAGCTCAGAGAGCCTTTGGGGGCGGGGTCCAGATGGCACTTCTGGGAGGTTGACGTTATCGTGGTCATTATCACACACTGAGACAGAAACAGGGGGGGTTCAGTCAACAGCCTGGTGTTGATCCAACATTTTATCGTGATAATTATCGATACTGTCTGGTGATAATGTTTTTGGCCATATCACAGAGCCCTAATTCAGTGTTGCCACTTTTATCTGCTTAAAAAGAACAGTTTAGCTCTGAAAAGATAATTAAAACTTTCTTAAGACACCTCATCTCTTTTACCTGGAGAATCGATGGAAGGATACAACTCGTCTTCTTCTGAAGTGACACCTGCCGGCATCTACACATAGTGATTAGGTTTAGAATTTTGAAAATGTTGCTGATATGAAAACAAAATTGTGAACTTTACAAAGAATTGATTTATGAAGAGAATCAGAGCTCTTAATTATTTATTTTTTTTACCTTGGAGTCTCCATCACTGGCTTCTGTTATTTCAGCTCTCTTCTTATCCAAACTAACTTCCCTGTTTAAGACAAAGAGGAAGCACCTAACAAGGCAGAAGGACAATTTCTCTGCCAAATGCAAGTGCAAGTGACAAATGTGCACAAAACCGATTAAACTGCAAGCGTGAACACAAATTATAATGTGAAATATAAAGGTGTCCTCGGCCGTACTTGGCGCTGTTCTTCCTCTTCTTGGCCTCCTCCTCCTCCTTCTGTGCTGTGTTGAGGCTCTCTGCGTCTGCCAGGTTGTCAACGGCGATGGCCAAGAAGACATTTAGCAGAATGTCTGATCATGTGACTCAGGGACTGAACAACACTGACGAACATGACAAGACCTAATCATTTAAAAAGACACCAGGACTTTGTGGATTTGGTAGAACGTCGACAGTTTCAATGGCAAAACACAGTTTTCCTACGTGTAAGAGAGAAGATGTGGATTTTGTTTGTAATTGTTTTTTGTGTAAGACAGTGTTTTGGAGTCTGTGTGATTGTGGTCCGCAGGATACAGTTTCCACAGATGAAGAGGATGATGAAGTAAATGCAGACCACCATTCCGGAGGAGGCCGGCCCACCATACGCCATGATACCATCATACATCACTGTATTCCAGTCTTCTCCTGTCAAGATCTGGCAATAGATGACATCACAATATTATCTCCAAAGAGAGAATATAATATTTGCCATGATTTTTAGAGCACACGTTAGAGTAGAAACAAAAAGTTAAATCAAATAATAATTATATATTTTTCTAAAGTATTCATTTCGATTGCACTACTTAAGATTTCCAGAAGAAGAAGAATTTTATTTGTTACATTTCTCTGGCAGTTAATATTACCACACACATCCAATTTAAAGGAGCAGTGTGTACAGTTTTGCAGCATGTTGTAGCTGGATATCCGTCACCTCACCCAACCCTTCCAAGTGTGTTAGAGAACTTATGTGGCCACACAGCTTCTAAAATCAATATAATAATTGATACAATCAGCTTATTGTATGCATTTTTACATTTCTGTCAAACGAAAAATAATCTCTCCTGAATTTGACACCCTGGACCTTTAAATTATACCTCCCCTACAGCTGCTGCACATGCGTGAAACAGAGAACACTGCGGCTCTCTGACTGTTAGTTCGAGCCTCCTGTTATGACTGGATGTCATACATCCCAAATAAAACTAAACACCAACCTGAAACACAGTGAGCAGAGCCTGGGGGAAATTATCAAACGTGCTCCTCTTGGTCACAGTCTCATCAAAGTTGAATTTGCCCCCAAAGAGCTGCATGCCGAGCAGGGAGAAAATAATGATGAAGAGGAAGAGCAGCAGCAGCAGGGAGGCGATAGACTTCATGGAGTTGAGCAGTGAGGCCACCAGGTTACTGAGAGATGCCCAATGACTGAAGAGGAAAATAATTTTACAACTTAACAAAGGAACAAACATATGGGGAACAAATGTGGAAATTATATCAGTGGCAGGCAGAGCATACCATAACATTAAAACATAAAATTTCACTATATCCTGCACCAGGAGTGACAGCTTGGAAGTTAGGTCATCTGGTTCTGTACATGCCATATAGGGCTCTAATTGCCCCAAGCCTTAAGCCACTGGTTGCGATAGCTAATCTTAATTTCCTAAAAGTCAGCCAGGACGTTCGGAATACATCATTTTGTTTTGCTCACCGTGTAACTTTAAAGATTCTAAGGAGGCGAACACATCGGAAAACAGAGATGCCCAAAGGAGACATGATGGCCAGCTCCACCAGGATGGTCTCTATGATGCCTCCACACACAACAAAACAGTCAAAGCGGTTAAACAAGGACACAAAGTAGGCCTGCAGCCCCAAACTGTACATCTTCACCAGCATCTCCATAGTGAACAGTGCCAGGAGAACTTTGTTGGCAACATCTGGAGGAGAGGAGAGGAGAGAAAAGGTCTTTATAGTATCATCCAACATCTCATAGGTGAACAAACTCATGGAAACCTAATTAAGAACACGTTTTACAACCACACAAAACACAACAGAACCGAAATACACACCCTGAACTTCGGTCAGCCAGTCTGGCTGGTTGTAATGTTCAGAGGCGATGGTTAGAGTGTTGAGGAACACCAAGATGATGACCAGCCAATAAAACGTCACTGATTTCACAGCGGCGCGACACTTTCTGCGGCAAAACCGGTTCCATCGCCGCCAATGACGACTGAGAGAAAAAGAGTTCAATTTCATGATAAATTGTCAAGATATACAGTCGGGATACACAGCCATGTTTATAACAATACAAATTTAGAAAATAAATAATGTTTGTAAAAGTAATAAATACATAGTAGATATTGGAATGAATTATTCTGTTTTAATTTATTATATTTTTCACATTATGCCGTTTAACATGGTGACATAGAATGACATGGATTGGAAAAAGCACTGAAGGTCGATTTGAAGTGCAAAGAGAAAAACACAATGTGGTGAGATGAGGAATGAAGACAGTCATTTTGTCATTATTTAAACATGACAAACAGTGGACTGACAATGGATCTGAGTGAGTCACGTATGAGGCAAAAATCAGCCATGCATGAAGAACACAAACAACGGGTAGTTTAATACCAACGTACTAACCTGCACTTTGACTTAGAAATTTTTTGACTGAGGAGAATAAAAACATGAATCACCTTTTAATGAAGAGCAAAATGTGCACTTTGGGTGTAATTTAAATTTGGACAAACAAACATTGTGTCTTGATTGTGGATTATCTGGAAGAGCTCAGTGAACCTCTGCCTCAGTATACAATCAAATATCTGAAAGTGTAATGCATCACACTCACCATAGCGGTCCACAGCACGTTGATTTGTCTTCCTCTCCATTTTGATTCTCTGTGTTCACCGACTCTGTCTCACTAGTGGGCATGCTCGCTATGGTAACACACACACACACACACACACACACACACACACACACACACACACACACACACACACACACACACACACACACATGCAAAGAAATATAAGACAAACATTCAGCATTAAGTTGCATGATGACTGATTTTTCTACGGACACACATGCATTTATGGTTTGGCTTGGTTCTGGGGTGATGAAACTGTTCAAATTAAATATTTAGATTGATTTAACCTCCAATGACATAAAACAAGCCAAACCACAAGGAAGAAAAACAAAACTGAAAATGTAATGTCAGATCGAAAATGTTTTTACAGTGAAACTTCTTCTCAAAGTTTGACATTAGCCTTTTTCATAATTACAAAATATTTTTGTTTTCAAAGATAGAAACTGTTTTGTGAACATCACAAGGTTCCTGAATACAGGTCAGAGTGAGCACAGGCTGTCACACCTGAGTCAATTATTGTTATTTAATATGAGACAAATTGTCCTAAAACTATAAATACTGTCACCCAGATGAAATACTTCACTTGTAACAATTATCCAGTGGTTGTCAAATCCTCTCAGAACTGAATGTCTGGTTGAAATAGCTGAACAAACTGTTTGATCCAGAGGGTGTGGTGCAACACAAATTACTTACATAGAGTCAGGACTGCAGCATACAGAATACTGGAGATCACATATACTATGCATGCATTAAATATTGTCTATATTAATGACAAATGAAACAAATGTTTTCAATGATCATGAGTAAAGAATCGTCTGACACAGTCACTGAACACAGCAGCAGGGGTTGTGATGCGGCTTGCCGCTCTCGATCGCAGGCTTTAAGCAGTGCTGTCGCTAAATACACCAGCCTCCTTTGTTAAATGATGAGACTTTATACATTTCCTTGCTAAATCTTGGAGATGAAGCGACATTTTCAGGATTGTTAAGTCTTTTCAACTGATCTACAATTCGGCATTGTTCGGCTTGATTCTTGTGCTTCTTTCTGTGACAGCACTCTGACCAATCAGTGGACAGCACTCTGACGACGTCACGCATCTAATCATTTCGCATTTAATCAGGATAAAAGTGTTGATTCCCTCCACTAGTGGCTGAGTGAGAACAATGCAACATCATGAGATGACTTTTCTTATGAGTTGGATGGCAAGGATGTGCAAGTCCAAGAGCACAAACAAAAAGCATCAGCAAAGCACATGCAGAGACACCATCCAAGACAAAGATGAACTGTCCTCAACATGTGCAAGGAAACACACCCAGTCCCTCAAGCACCCTCACACACATTTACCCTGTGTCTCTGTGGACTGAGTGAACCAGCCAAACACTCCTTTCTTCTTCTCAGTGAGGTCAGCCAGCGTGACCCCTTGGTGTTACCAACATGCAGTTCACACAGCCAGACAGCAGAGGAAGCAGTGAGTCAATACACAGTATAACAAGAGAAAAAGAGAGAAAGGAGGAATGTACAACAAGAGACAGCTGCACTATGAACTAGTGACACAGCTACCATGTCCAGCAGAGTTATCTAACACGTGTGCAACACGCACAGTCGTGGGATCTTTCTGTAAGTGACTGCTTGCTTGTCTTGCTTGAGTAAAATTGTTGTTTCAAGCACGTCACGTAACAGGAGAAAGACATGTTAAATAAGCCTCGAGACATTAAAACATTACCTTTATAGAATTCACAGTAATGTTTACATTCAAAACAAAGTCAGTTGGTTAAGAAAAACGGAATTTGTACATAAGATATTTACATGCTTACATGAGAACTGACATTTTACACCAGACACATGAGAAGTTTGATATTACCCGATGGCGTATTAGATAACAGATTTACAGTATGTCTACCAGGCCCATATACTGTATAATAGATTACATCAGATACAGCAGTATTGTTTTTATGTCAGAAGATTTTATGTTTTAAAAAAAAAATGCAGCAAGAAACTTCCATGAATGTGACTGACGTAGATTTTAAACAGTGCCATTAACACACTGTGTATAGGATGTCCTGTAAAAATGTCTGTGTTGCTCAGTCAATATTGATTTTGGGTTTCTGGTTTCTGGACAGAGTAACTTTACTGGCAGAGAAGAGAACAACTGTTGGTGACAAGAGAAGATACAAGCAAACAAGATGGGGGGGGGGGGGACAATGTTAGCAGAAGTCTACAGACTTTTATACAAGGCAAACAGACACTGCAGGAATCAAGGAAAGAAGGTTAGTGTGGTGTCCTGGGTGTGTTGTTTACAACAAGCAAAAGCACAAGTCAAACGCAGGGCAACTACTGGAAGCGACAAACTGAGGTACAATACATACTGACTGACCACACTGAGGCGCTGTATTTTAAGGAGACGTAAGACTCCCATCAAACATCACTGACAAATTCACACGCAGTAAAAGGAGTAGAGGGTTTTCAAATGATTGACATCCATGTTTCTTATCCTGGATATAAACATTATTGTATAGATTCTGAAAATTAAATCCGTTTCATAGTTTGATTTACATTTTTGAAACTGTATATGCAAATCTATTTCTTTTGCTAAGAACTCCACTGATTAAGCATTGTACTTGTGCTATAGGGTACTGTATAAAGACATTATAGTGAGCTCCTCATGCCATGTGACACAACAGACAGGAGGCTTTTACTTACATTGGAGGCTTTTATAGCTACAGGTACTGTAAGAGTGGATACTGTTGCACTCAGATGAAAAGATGCACTTTACACACACACACACACATACACATACACATACACACACAGGTTCGTGCAGCTACTCTTTTAATGACTATACATTGACTTCCATTAATTTGGACAACCTTCCCTAACCTTAACCATAACCAGTTAATGCCTAACTCTAACCTTAACCTGTACTACAATAATTCAAACTTAACCAGTTCCTCAGAAATTAGAAGTCCTCATGGAGACCAGTTTATGGTCTCCATGAGGACTAATGGTCCTGACAGAGTCGTGTTTATGCCAGTACACACACACACACACACACACGTGCAGCATTCGTAGTGAGGACATAATGCATTCCCTAGCATCGCTCTTACCTTAACTCAAACCTAAACTCAATTCTAACTCTAACCTTAAACCAGATCTTAACCCTGAAAAAGCCCTTATGAGGACCAGCCAAAATGTCCTCACTCTGTATGGTTTATAGGATTTGTGTTCTTCACAAAGCAACAAATACAAGAACACACATGCATGCCCACGCACACACACAGACATGCATGTACACACAGTGACCATCTATTTGTGAGATAACAACTGTATTTTCAAACAACACATTAGAAAGACTGAGATATAAGTAAAGAATGGTACTATTGTTCTTCCTGTCCCTTGTCAAGTATGTATCAGCTGAAACTAAGACTGAAAACATCAAACACATGCAGAAGAAGCAGTCCGATGGAAAAAAAGGGAATATGATCTGTATGATCTGTAATGTGTGTTAAATATGTTTTGTCTATTTCTGTGAAAATTTTCACAGAAAGGTTTCATTATGTTATTTAAAACTGATTTTTCAATAAATGTCACACTTGGGTTCAACTTAAAATAAAAACGACCAGTGGTACCAACCTGTACAAGACAATA
Source organism: Solea solea (assembly GCF_958295425.1). Taxonomy (NCBI): domain Eukaryota; kingdom Metazoa; phylum Chordata; class Actinopteri; order Pleuronectiformes; family Soleidae; genus Solea; species Solea solea. Next base: position 16,457,018 of record NC_081144.1, on the reverse strand, counting down.
TTTTACTGTATGTGTCTTTATCACGACACTGTCCCTATATGTTAAAGATATCAGATGTGAATGTTTGTACTATATGGATATAAACTTCTTGCATGACAGAATGCAATCATTCAGTCAGTATACAACTTAGTTCTTATTTATTATGGGTTTAAAAAAAAAAACAGCACAGGACAGGCAAAGCTTTTACTATTGATGGGGCAAAAGAAAAGGTTAGGGCTTGGCAACTCTCAGTTTGGATTGTATTCTTCATTTTCCTCTTTTAGACAAAGATACAAAGCCCAAAATATATTAAATCCAGGAGACTTACGGTTACGCTTGCCCTCCTCGTCTCCTTCCTCCTCATTCTCGGGGTCAATGTCCTCAGCCTGGGTGATCCAGTCCAGGTAGCCCTTCAGGTCTTCCTCCAACTGTTGCTTCTCACGTAGCTTTTGAAAATCTCCCCGAGCCTTGGCCTTTTCTCGCTCTTTGGAGAACTCTCTGGTCATGGTAGAGCACAGTGACAGTCAAGACTGGGTCACATACTGTTACAGTGTACAGGGTCAGAACAGAACAAGCCGCCAGCAAACAAAATATCCATCCCCAGATGTTAATTACTACAATGCCATTATCACTTCTAATGAAAAAGTAAAATTAAAAACAGTCATGTTAGACAATATTCTGACTGTTTAAAAAAAAAACTGGTGTTATCGGGTATAAATAATGCACAACACCAAAAAAAAAGGAGGCACTCAAACTTACCCGCTCAACACACCCAGGACCAAGTTGAGGACAAAGAAGGATCCGAAAATGACCAGACTGACAAAGTAAACCCAAGGCAGCTCAAAGCCCATCGCATCATTCATCTACATGGAAACACAAGCAGCCAAAACCTCATTATGGTTTATGCACAATATACTGTATTTCTTGTGATGTAACAATTTTTCATTTTAAATGAATATGTCACAGATGCATGCAATTATTTCTTTTTTCGTACAACAAATCTCATCACTATGTCTATGCACCTGTTTACACATGTTGGAACATATGTACTGAATCACTGATTACCTTACATATCTACAGATATATATATATACATATAAAATTCGCTCAAAGTCAATCTCAAGAGGGGTTAGGATTGGCCATTGTCCACTGTGGCCACTGGAGGGCAGCATTTGAGATATAAATGAGAGAGATGAAGTACTACATGAAGAGATCACTGTAAGTAATGTGGCAAATAACCATACTGCAGAGAGTGAGTGATTTTGAATAGATCTCTTTGTTAATGAGACACAAGGAGTTATTTTCTACATTTACATTTATTATTTATTTTTTATTTTTTTAAATCCATATACTCCCTGTACACTCCTCTTACAGTCACAGCACAGTTCACTGCCACACAGCCTGCAGCCATCTCATTTATCCAGGAACGTTCTCTTTGTTTGTTTATTTATGTGTCCCTGTTTATCTACCACTCTTCCTTCTTTTAGGTTTTCAAGACTTCTTCTTTCACCACTTTAACAACACAATGATCACTGAATTGCCATGGTAACACATGCCTTAGAAAAGTAGCGTGTGTGTGTGTGTGGGGGGGACAAGGACAAATGCAAAAGAAAAGGAAGGAGATACATTCACTTTTTCAGAGATGAGGTTTGCTTTTGGTCCATAAAAATCATCTGTTTTTTGAAAATGAGCCACTGAGGGTTTTGAAGTGAGGGCAATGGTTCACACTTGGCTTAATTTTAATTATTTTTTAATTTAAAAAGAGAGAAACAGAATGTACATGCTGTAGATTAACATTCTAAAAATGTGGTGCCGGATCTGGGCTGGATCAGTGCAATTTTGATGCAGACTGGCAGATTACCCAGTAGAGAACATCAGTCCAGCCCTCCATGGTGATGCACTGGAACACAGTGAGCATGGCAAACAGAAAATTGTCAAAGTTGGTGATGCCATTGTTGGGACCTTGCCATCCCTCTCTGCAGACTGTACCATTGAGCAGACAATGGCGACCGTGTCCTGATACAGCACATGGTTTGGGCTCTTCTTCTGCAAGGGCACCTGAGAGGCACAGGGACAAATGAATGTTTTATTCAAATAGCTGCATAATGGAATCTAAAAAATGTTTTTAATCTACTGCTCTGCTCTGGTCGTTTGTCTCCACAAGCACACAACCTGCTTTGATTATGACGTCTTGACTAATTTCAGCACACATTCTTCACTCACAGCACATCTCATAGTTTGAAAATTGTTAATTCTGCTGTAGAGAGCTGTGTAGTCAATATGGTTCTGCATCACATGCAAAGTCTTTTAAAAATGTTCACCCTGAATATTTGTATTAATATTATGTTCTGACTGCACACTACAATTAACACCTTGCCCCTACTGTCTTCAGAGACTCCATCTGCCAGTTTAGGTCTTTGTCTGAGGCTGTGTGTGTCTGTGTGCTTTGTAACATCCATTCAAATAGAAAAACACCTCTCAATTCTTAAATCTAACCTCAAAACCTTCATGATTGCATTTTGCCAGTCATACCATACCAAGGTTTAGCCTTGAGAAGCTATTATTTTGTTATACTGTGTACAATTCTTAATAACCATGTTGCTTCTCTTTTCTCACACGTTGACTTCTGCTGATACAGAAAGTGAGCTTTCATTTCACTTGGTCTTGACATCACGACTTAGTTCTACATTGTCTCTCCTGACATCTGCATAGATGAAGAGAATCAAAACAGGTCACAGCAAGAACGAGGAGAAGAGATTAGATTGAAGTAAAGTACACAACAGCACACTGCTGCCATACTCCTGTAGAGTCCACCTATCTCTGTTACTTAAGCCACTACACTGTTCTCAGTCAATTAAAATTTTATAACATGACTGTCCTTTGACTTTCCTTGTGATGTTAGAAGCAATGCTGGGGTAAAGGTCAAGCATGTTTACATAATAGCCAGATATTAGTCATTTAATCACTGAGTTTAATCCACCATCTGTTGGTCTGTGCTGTTTTCAGCAGCTTGTCACCATTCACATACATGTGTCCATTCATTCTCAGGGATTTAATCCTGCATTTATCCTAAGCTGTGATGTAGCACATATCTGCTGTATGTTTGCTGTGGGTCCAAACCAAATAATGCATAACTCAGTGCAGTATAATTACCTGTTTGTTTCACATAGCAGGTGGCATGCATTTTGCCAATGAAGAGTTCCAGGCCAATAATGGCGTAGATGATGATGACGAAGAGGACAAGCAGAGCGATGTGAAGCAGGGGAACCATGGCTTTAATAATGGAGTTTAAAACCACCTGTAAACCTGCAAACACACACAGTGTATTGATGAGGGTACAATGTTTCTCTTTGTCACAAACGATTGATGAACATTCACCGTCACGTTAAAACAAGCCATTAAAACTGATGTCTGTTATAATCCCTCACTCTCACTCTCTCACTCACTCATCTTCTACCAGGGGGCGCTGTGTCAATCTCAGCTGACATAGGGCGAAAGGTGGGGTACAACCTGGATAGATCGTTAGTCCATTACAGGGACACAGACAGAAAAACAACCATTCACTCTCCCACTCACACCTATGGTCAATTTACCTAATCATCATATTGCATGTTTTTGGACTGTGGGAGGAAACTGGAGAACCCAGAGAAAACACACGCAGGGAGAACATACAAACCATGCAGAATGCTCATGCCTGTAATAATCAATTACATACACACACACACACACACACACACACACACACACACAAATCAAACATACACGGTCACAGAAACACAAATGATGAGGGCAATCAGTTGTCATAATAGCATTATCCTTATCTCTGCAATCCTCACAACTGAATACACACGCATGCCAGCTAACCATGACGTGAGCGTAAAAGCTGAGATATCACTGTTAAAATGTGCAGCAAACAAGGATCCATTTTAAACCACAACAGAACTGAACAATTTCATCTTTCTCAGAAGTCCATTCCCTTCTTAAAACCAGTGAATGAGTCATTGCTATGGCAACTCACACACACACGCACGCACACACGTGCACACACACACACAGGTCAACTTTAGGTACAGCCAGATGTGAAGGGAAACAGAAGCAGTCTCTCCTGGATAATAAAGGGAGTGATTGGAACAGTGAGGTACACCATAGATGCTTGTGGTTGTGCATTACATGAGAGAAAGAAACGACCCACCCAATGATAAAGGAGACCTTTTGGCTTGGAACCATTGATAATGACTACATTATGAAGTTATATCTTCATTATCTAACCACCTTATTCCTGGAGGCACTACTGGAGAAGTGATTACGAGTGGAACTTGTGGAGCAGAAGCGGAAGCCGCAGTAAACAGTTCTTTCCAGTGGCAAAACATGGAGGCAGCAGCAGCAGCAACAGCAGCAGCGTGGCTACAGGAAAACACTGTTCCTGTAATGCAGGAGCATCCTGCAGTTTGTATATCAGCTGATTTTGAAACTAAAACCCAGGCTTGCTTTTATGGGACACTAAGATTCTCTCTTGGCTCTGTGTCTGCCTTTAAATGGATCAGATTGTGTCCACCTCCTGTAACAAAATGTGAATGACCTTTTGCTGTTTAAATACTAACACACCTTGTTCACATTGTCACTGTCTGCAGCAACGGAGTTAATATAGTGGATAAATATGCAAGCGTATGTTAGCTGAGGGCAACTCTTCAGGCCATCCACCTGAACTAGTTTACTTTTGCCACTGAAATAAGGCTCACTGTGGTGGAAATAAACAATTTTCTAATTTTCTAATTGATTTCAAGCATTACAACTTATACTGTAACTGGTTTTAATATATACAGTAAAAATAAATATCAGAGTTGGATGAATCAGCATAACTTCCAGAATAGCTGAAAATACAAGGAACAAATGAAATATGGAAATGTAATTTGGCTCGAGTGTTGGTGAAAAACAGCTGCACGCTTTACTCACTGGGAACTCCAGAAACAAGGCGAAGGGGTCGTAGGACACGGAAGGCTCGTAGGGCCTTGACGTCAAACCCCCCAGGTTTGCCTCCAGACTGTCCACCAGAGTCAGCATCTTTGGTTATCATCTCCAGAACAACACTGAACAACCTGGAGAAGAAACAGTGGATTGGGGTGAGATGGAGGAAAGGAGTGGGAGGTAGAAGGGAGAAAAAACAAAAACTGAGAAAAGAGAGCAGTGATAGAAATGCCATCAAAACACAAAGAGCAAAGCCTCATGTCTGCTTTGTACTTGTCTCTGTGTACGTGCTCCTGTGTGTGTGTGTAGTTATATACATGATATAAGTACAGTATGTTTGTATTTTATGACTGTGCATACTGTATTTACCTTTATCTTTGCACAACTCATCACAATTTATGTCCCACAGGAGCCAGGTAGTCGACTGATAAACCTACTAAACAAGGCTTGTGTGTGTGTGCATGTGAGTGCGCGCTTGACTAGATGTCGAGTCTGCAACTCGATGTGTGTCTACGTAAGTGAGCGGCTGTGTAAGCAAGTATGTGTATGTATGGTTTAAGCATAATTGAGCTAAAGGGATATTACTGTTTGTCTTGGTATTTATTTACATCTTTATTACTGTGTGTTTGTTCATAGTCATACAGTGTTTATTTATCTACATACGAACTCACCCAACAATGACAATGACAAAGTCCAGCAGGTTCCAACCATTTCTGACATAGGAGTTTTGGTGCATGACCAGGCCGTAGGCAATAATCTTCAGAAATGTCTCTATAGTGAAAATGATGAGGAAGGCATATTCTACTGTTTCCTGTGTAATGGAGAGAGCAAGAAACAAAAGGAAAAGAAGGTTTATTTATGACTTTTAATTAAAATGTTACCAAAGAAAGTTAGCTAAATGGGCATGGCTTTAAAGAAACAACATACAGACAATCAAAGGTTCAGTGTGTAACATTCCGAGGGGTTTATTGCCTATATAATTGTATTATCACTTATACACAAATAGTTTGGTTTTCACAGCCTCAGAATAAGTATTTTAGATGCACTTAAGGCAAGTGCATACAGAGGCAGCCATGTTTCTACAGCAGACAAAAAGACACAGTAGCCAGAGCATGAATTTTGTATTTTTTTCAAGCATCAGCTTACTTACAAATGAAGAGGAATTACATCCAGTCTTATATATGAAGGCCATCACTTTTTACCTGATGTCCTTGGTAAAGTGGGAGAGATGAGCAGAGGAGTCCTCTGTTTATTACAATCGGCATTCTCACAATTAGATGTCACTAATTCTTACACAACACTTAAATCTAAACGTTAAATGGCTCTTTATTTTTGAAACATTCAACCGCATTCAAGAACTTCAAAAGGTGGTTGTCACTTTGAAGGCTGCAGAGCTAAAAAAAACAAAATCAAGCAGCAGCACAAAGAAACACTGGCTGATAAGAGAGAGGTGTGACGGATTCAGATGATAAGATCATAAACACAGGTTAATTCAGTATATCACGTAAGGAATAAAAAAGACTGACTGGGAACAATGAGTAGTCAGGGTGAAATAAACAAACATATTAAGTCTTCAGAATAGAATTCAAGGAATCACATTATTGTCTGTGTCGTTTGACAGATGATCTCTGGAAACACCGAAAAAATGTGCATAATCCAAACAATGAAACATGTTCAGTAATATTGTATGTCCTGTTGCATCAACAGCGTGTTTCCATAGTAACCATGTGATGAACACAAGTATTTCAATTTGGACATTTACACACACACATACATTTTTTATTGTGAAAACCAATCATCTCACGGTCTCACCTCCACTTTCATTCTCTCTTACAAAAAACCTTTCACTCTCATATATATCTCCATTCTCTCTGTCTCTCCCACACACAAACAATCTCTCTCTACCTCGCTGCCTCTCTCACTCTATCTTTCTCTGGCTCCCTCAATGTGAAAGGTTAGTGAGTTGGCAGATTTTAAGGCCCATTAACTAAAGCTCTTTTCGTGTTGATTTAAAGGACATAAACACACAAAGCACACATGGACAGCGTGCAGACACAGTCATGCTCACAGAGAGACACTGAAGACAACGCTGCTCACTCAGACTTCACACCTACACACACGGACAGAGAGCCCTGCAGCAGTACACATTCCCAAGCCACCTTTTTGAAAGGCAGCAAGCCAGCCAGACATACAGTTTCATAGAAGCCTCTGGAAATGGTGTGTTAATTTTTTAAGATTAACTGTTGCTCAAGGCGCTCTTCTTTAAATTCTCTAATGTGCTTTGTTTTAAGGCAGCCACCGCCTTTTATTTGAGTCACCCCTTTCTTCAGGAAGACGTTTTGCATACTTTTACTTCACTTGGGTGTAAAAGTAAAGGTTTGAAGGCAGTCATGACATTTATCTACTGAAAGTTTTTTATGACCATCCATCACAAACAAATAAATCAATTATAATAAATCTACTATAGTGTTGTGGTAATGTTGTGTGAGCCTATAGTTTTACCACAAAACAAAAATATATTATTTTGTCAAAAGAAAAAGGAGACAGGGATGAATTACATAACTTGATTTATATTTCCCTACCACTGAGACATTGTTCAGCACTAATATAAAATCTGCTCAGTTCTTATTAAATGGACCCAAAACATGGAGAATCACTGCCATGCTCTATTGATGCCACAGAACAGTCCAGATGCTTCCACTCATGTAAATATTGATTTTCCTGCAATGGATATATGTCTTTGTATTCCTAATTGTTAACAGGTGTAAGCTGAGCTGTGTGCCATTACAGTAGCTGTGTGATGACCTGTTAAGGTCAACAAGCGCCATGACTCAGAGCTGTTTCACACTGATAAGGGCCTTTGAAGCATGCATGAACACACCTGCCTCTATCCATTTTAACATTCTTGCTCCATCCTACTTGTTTACATAGGTCTGAAATGTCCGCCCTTCTGCTTGAACAGATGACAACGCGTGTTATCCTGGTGTGTGTATCTTTCAGTGCGAGTCTAAATCAGCCGCATTCAGGTTGTGATGCGGGAGTAAGGCTGTGTCTAAAGAATAAAGATTACCGTAGGATAATGGTGACAACAAATGGAGCGGTCATGTGACGGTAAATAACACACAAATACATGCATGAACTAGAAAAACCACTCAGAGACTCCAAACCTACGCCATGGCCACCTGGTTTCCCACACAATTAATACAATTGCTCCGCTTTCAAATGTAAACAATTATTTAGAATATCCGGATCACCACCAAAATCTGATCATTTCCTCCTCGCGCCATAACCTACATGCCACCAAAAATGAAACTAAATCCATCTTTTACTTTTTCAATTACGAACACCCAAGTGGGGGAGTAAGCAATGACACAAACACTTAAAAAGTAGTGTGTTGGCCTGTGTTACACAAGCAGGGCATGAAATTAGCACCCGACCACACGCCAAATGCGGGTAAATTTCACACTTGGCGGGTGAAACTGTCATTCTAAACGCCACATCTTGACATATCCGCTACGCGTGGGGTATTTTCACTTATGACGATAACTCAACAAGCAAGTCCAACATTGTTTAGGTCCAAAATGTGGCGGCATATTGATGGGGTGAAGAGGCCGGTTGCAACAACAGACCAACAAGCGGATGACAAGGTTGATTCAAGGAAAAGTTAAAGAAGACATTATTGGTCAATTGGCAAGGTTCGTAACTGGTTTGTTTATGACGTTAGAACAGAAGAAATGTGCTGTCGTGACTGTCATGATTGTCGTGATTGTCGTATGTATGGCTCAGCAAAAATCAGGACAAAAAACGTGAAGTTAGAGGCAATCAGGGACCACGAGCCTTCAAAAAGCTGTTCGTCTTTATTTAGGGCACAAAACAATTTGGCTGGTAAAAAGCCACTGTGGCAGGTGGACGCGAGTAATATTAAAAATAGACAATCATTTTTAATCAGTAGACCCCACACTTCCTCAGGGCCTGAGTAACAAATTCACCAGCAGATGTCAGTTTTTCAGGACAGGCACACGCATGTATATTTGTCTGTTATAGATATATATGTATATATATATATATATATATATATATATATATATATATACATAGATATATGTATATAGATATATAGATATATATATATACATAGATACAGTATATATACTGTTTCACAGTAGTGATTAGCAGCTGGAGCTGAAGCCGAGAGCTCGCTTTGTCTTTGCAGAGGAAGAACAAAATGTCCTAGACAGTTTTGTTCTGGCAGACTGTGATGAGTGTTTTCAGTAGAGAACTATCTGCAAAGTTTAAATAACTCAGATTTGTGCACTTAACCCTTAGACCTTTCGGCTGCTTTTTCAATTACTATGTTAAAACGTACATTTTATACAGAGGCTATAAGAATGTGTAATATAGAGTGTCTTAGATCCTTTTTTTCAGCACAATCTGATGAAACATTTCTTTCATTTTCACCAACTATATAAACACACCTAAACAAAAAGTATTAAAAATGTTTGAAATCGGATTGTATTTGTGAAATTTGGAAAAAGGTCACAGTTCAAAGTTCACTTGGCTCGTTTTTATGAACAAAAAGAAAAGAAAAATGGTCTATCTTTTGACTTCTGCAGGATTATTGCTACTTTACATCACTACTAAAAATGTGATATGAAATGAATCACAACTTTGACTCAACAACACAAAAAACAAACCCATTTTTAAAGCCTGAATATGTGACCTATAAATACACACCCCAGGTTTCATTTAAATAACTGCTGAAATTAAATTAACAACATTTAAAGGGCCATTATAGTAAAACTATATTGTAAAACCGATTTCTGTAATGACATTTGTGAAATGTTTATCTCCAACATTAAAATAATTAATAAATGCTAAATGAACGGACAAGCTGAAATGAAAGTTCAGTTTTAGAGTGTGCACATCACAGTGCGACAGAGAGACAAATAAAGAGAAATGGTAAATTAATGAAATGACTGCCAGAGAGAGAGAAAGAGAGAGAGAAGTAAAGAGATCCAGGGACAGGAGAGTGAAAGAAACCAAGTGAACCCTCAATGAAAAACACAAAATTCATCCAGAAGCTTGAGTCACATTTTAGGCAAAATGAATAAAAACATTAAAAAAAATCAATATTAATATTATAAATTAGAGGCTTCACAAAGGTAATAATTACCACAGCCTTAGTAAATCAGATTGAATTGTATTGTAGTTTTCTATGAGGCTACTTTATTGTACACTGTGTCTTCACACTCTTATGGTAAGAACTCACTGGTTTGTTCCCCAGTAAGCAAAAGTGGTCTCAGGACTGGAGAGTTGGCTGTACTCTGCAAGTGCCACATTATGGTGTGTGTGAATCTTTGCAGTTATATTTACAAGTTACATTTTTCTGCACTGTCCCACTTCACATGACCGCCTAATTAATTTTCTGAATGTGATTTTAAACACATAACTTAGACATGGGAGACTGGGGTTTGTGCCCTTTTGAAACCACTCACTGAATACACTACAACTACAAAGAGAAAACATCTGTTCGACTGCATTTCAAACCAAATACCTGATCAGTTTGTCACATGGCAGCAACATCCATTCATTTAGGCATGTGTACATAGTTATGATGACCTGCTAAAGGTCAAACTGAGTATTAGAACAGAGAAAAGGGAGGATTTAGGTGATTTTTGAAAGTGACATGTATTTCAGAAACTGCTAATCTACTGGGATATTTACACACTACCATCCTTAGGATTTACACATAATGTGCATAATAGGGATGCACGATATTGGACTTTTTGCTGATATCCGATGTGCCAATATATTGGGAGTGCTTGGGCTGATAATCAATACCGAGTCTCTTCTGTATTGAAATTAACATAATGTTTAGCATATTTTGCAGCAGATGTCGATATAAACGTTCTTCATTGAGCAAAATAAATAAATGAAAAAAAACACTAGTTGTAGAGGGCGCCAGCCTAGAAGTCAAGGAGGCAGCAGCTTATTTAGCCCACTTATCAGCAGATCTTGGATCTTGGTCCCGATTTTACATTTTAAAGCCAGTTACCGATTAAATGCCAATAATATCGTGCATTACTAGTGTATACTATTTCTGAACGCACAACATGCTCAACCTTGAAGCAGATGGGCTAAAGCAGCAGAAGACCACATCGGATACAAATCTGCCGCTTTATCAAGTGTCCTGTGTACCTAATAAAGTGGCAGGTGAATGCACACACTCACAATGGGAAAACAATATTTACATCACTGCCATGACTTTTACATGGTCATTATCAGAATATCAAATAAACTATTAAAGCTGGTGTCATCTCTGCGCAAGAGTCCAGTTCTACCTAACGACAGAATGAATGAGAATGAATGATGGAATTCATCAATTTACACACGATTTACAACAAGTGAAGCGGGTATTCTCACACTCTTCAAGGAACAGTCTCATACTTCAAGAAATACACCCATGTCATATTTTGCATGTGCATTTTTCATCTATGAATCCTTACATATTTCATCCAAACCAGTGTTTGGATGAAACACAGGGACACAATATTCTAAACTTAAATAAAGAAATGTTTCAAACTGCTGATTTTGGAGACACCTACACAAGAATTACCTCTGCACTCACCACACCCATGTGATTGATATATGGCTTTTCTACAAATATGTCAGATGTAATATACAGGAGCTGTAGTGATGTGTGTGTGTGTGTGTGTGTGTGTGGAGGTATAATGTGTGTACCTGTTACTGGCCAAGTTAATTTTATTCTGCAAACTGCAATAAAATATTTGAAAATCTGACATCTGTGGTGTTTCATGAGCTTCGGAGACGTATGTTCCCTGACTGAAGCCTTTAAGACAGTGTCTCCTCCTCCCAGGTAAAATAAATATCTCTGTAGAGATTTCCACTGCTGTCATCCTACAACATGTAAGCCTTCTAGCTCTCTGGCACACACAACTGCAGTAATAAAAGATAGTCACATAAGCTGTTGATGATGAGAGCTTGAGAGTTTTTTTTAGCTTTAGAGCATGTATTTTGGTTATGCTGCTGATAGTAGGTTCATATTTTACAGACACATATAAAAGTGGTAATAATATCAATGTTTCGTATCTGTGCTCATCCTGGAAGCAGGTAAGTATTTTTCCTGAATTGTTGAAATGTGTTTTTTTAAAGAGAAATATCACTATAAGACAGATTTGTGGGCTGACCAATAACAAGACAAGGCAAGTTAATTATAAAAAAATAGAAAAAAAGGTCATGGATCAACATTAATAATTGTCCTTTTTGAAAACCATAAACCTTTAATACAATCCCTACGTCTGCAAACAGCTGCATGTACATTATTTCTGCCTTACAATTACAGCCTCAATCTGCTGATGCTCCAGGAAAACGACATAGGCTTTGTGTCCGTTTGCATACTTCAATATTCACACTTGTCATTTTAGGCAAGCAAGTTAACATGCAGAGGGACAAGGACACATCCGTGGTGCCAGCAGTGGCAGAATCATTTTAATGTGGCATGACAGGGACACAAATACAAGAGAGAAAATATCTCAATTTTAAAGCTCCAGTGTGGAACCTCTATTTCTCCCCTGTGGACTTCCGAGTACAACGATAATATATGATGCAGCTTTACTCTCCTGTCGTTCCCCTGTCACACACATACACACACAGTGCAAAGGAAATGGAGCCGTGTGTGTTAGAAGACAAGATACATTTTTCTAAAGCACTTCATTAAGTTATGTGTTGTTTATGTTTTTTTACCGTAGCGTTATTTGTCCAGACTGGATGCAGTCTGGACAACTATGTGAAGCTGTGAGGTAGCAGATTTGCACACGCGGGCACATGGTGAGGCAGTTCTTAGGGGAGCACTGTTTGCACAGCATGGATCTTCAAGATTAGATGATCACATTCATAAGAAGCTAAAAACCATGTTCATAACAGAAGTACAATTCCAAAGTCCTACTGAATGTCCAGGTTTATTTTTAGCTGCTGTATGACGCTGTCTTGCTCCTCTAGTGCTGCTGATCAGTGTTTTTAGGAAACACTTTGTGCGTGTGCACGTGTGCATTGATTACAGGGTTGGCCCATACAACCATCATGCCTGACATCATCTGGGAGAATCACAGACACACTCCCAGAGGGTTAGAGAGAGAGAGAGAGAGAGAGAGAGAGAGAGAGAGAGAGAGAGAGGGAGAGAGAGACAGAGAGAGAGAGAGAGGGAGAGAGAGAGAGAGAGAGAGAGAGAGACAGAGAGAGAGGTTTACTCCATGTCACTACCCTCAGTGATGGTAACAAAAACTGACGTTAGCCCCAATGCAATGTGGCTCGGATCAGTGTGTGTGTGTGTGAGTCTGTTCAGTCAAGTGATTCCCACACAACAGGTACTCATCAGCATCCCATAATGCTCTATCTGACTGAGAGCAGTGATGATGCAGCCTGAGTCACATGACGTAAACAGGAAGTCATTACAACTAAAAAACATCTACTCTACATTAACATTTACATATTTGCCCTTGGCAATAACAATATTATATTAAGAGAGGAAATTAGCCATGTAGTGCTTATTTCCTCTCTTGTGAAGTCAAGTAGTTGTAATGATTACCTCATGTAGATATTTGTTATGGCTTTATGAGTAGGGCTGCAATGATTATTCAATCAATAAGTGATTACAATCAATTATTTTGACAATCAGTTAATCAATTTGAGTGATTTTTCAGCTTCTTAAATGTGAATATTTCTTGGTTTCTTTGCTTCAAATAAAAAATAAATCATTAAAAATGAATCATTTTAGTTTGTGGACTCAAATTCATTCATCAAGCAAATACTCAATGAATGGAGAAAATAATCGACAGATTAATCGATTATGAAAGTAATCGTTAGTTGTGGCCCTATTCATGAGTTTGTCAGCCTGGTTGTATTTTAAAGAAAATAAAGTTTAATTTTTGCTACCAAACAACTCTCTTGCACTGTGTGCATGTGTGTGTGTGTGTGTGTGTGTGTGTGTGTGTGTGTGTGTGTGTGTGTGTGTGTGTGTGTGTGTGTGTGTGTGTGTGCGTATGATGAATGAGCAGCCAGTCAGTCAGAAACAGGCCAATCAGCTCCTATTAGCTTGTGTTCCCACTGGACTTAATGAGATTAATGAGAGCCTGAGAGGTGGAGGATGTGCCGCTGGCTGCTTTAGAACATGAGCACAGGCTGAACAAAGGCGCCACTGATGTCACCACAACCTCCTGCGAGGCTTTCGTGTAAATGAGTGACACTAAAGCCCTTTGATCATCCATCTAAATTTATATTATATTAAAAAAAAAAAGAAAAAAAAAAAACAAGACTACTGTCACACAAGCATACAGAGAGGAGGGTGCACTGTGTTGTTTAATGAGAGGTTGGTTCTGTTTTGCACAACTGTCCACCTCTGATTTGACCTGATTTGAATAAGAATAATACTAGAGGATGCATTACCCTGTATTTAGGTTATATAACTATTCAAAAACCTTCTATGGGGGTTTACAAATATTTAATCATCTGTCCTGACCTGAAATATTTTTACTTGTTTGTGTTGACGTTGAACCTACGTCTACACTTTAGGAAAGTTGCTATTGCTCTGTGTGATACAGGAGAGAAAGGAACTAAGGGAGGAGGAAAGGAAGCATGTTGATAATCCTACTTTGTCTTGTAGCACAGACTGGAAACAAGGGACAGCTGAGTGGAGAAACAAAGATGTGATTTATATTGGCAGCATCCCATCCCGTCTCGCTGTTGCCTCCTACATGATTCTCTCCCTTTTGACATCTCTCTCTCTCTTTCTGTACTGATTTTCTTTTCCTCTCTTTCTCTATCTCAGTCATCTACAGAGGCCGAGGTCTGTCCTCTGATATTGTGTTAGATATGCATGAAACCAGTCCAGAGGAGAAGACTGTAATTGCTTCTTACTAATTATCAAACCAATTAGTCTTTCCTCATTCACTCACTTAATGTGCACAATTACACGACAGAGACTGTGTACTGTAAAACATGGTCAGTGCGTTATTTGAAATGACAAATACTGCATATGGTTAGAGACTGTTTTACTTATGATGTCAACTCTAATCAGTTTACTCATCGCCCGTGATTCACCTGAACTGTAACAGGTATACACACACTTGGGCCAAGTGTAATCCAGTTAGACCAGAGGAAAATGCCAGGTAAGTGAGTGCAGGTCGCAATAAGTTCAAGCTTTACAGTAGATGTGTTAAAGGACAGGTTACAGAGTAATGGACTAAACTCTACGCAGAAGTAAAGACTTGTTCAAAGAAGAGAATAGAATAAATTATGTATAACTATTTATTATAAAATGTCAAAGGTGAAAAACATTTCTCTCCATTTTTTAAATGATGCCAGTTGATCTGTTATAACGTTTCAGCCCGACAAAATAAGAGGCAATGATTGCTATGAAAAACCTGTGTCCCACTCAGATGAAAAAGAATATTGTATCAAGAGAAAACAGATGAACAAATTAAGCAACAGATAGTAGCTAATAATGCTGAGACCTCCACACATCCTCTCTACATCACCAATAAACAGCTTCATGAGTTATTATTATGATTATTCAACTATTGGCAGCCATTTTGATCTCACAGACTAAACCAGGTATCAAGAAGCAACACTGTTACTAATTCATTTGAAACAATGAGAAACATGGCTGCAAGTTTGCAAATGACAATATTTGTTTCAAAATTGTACACTTATTGTCAGTCAATAGTGTGTGGCGATGATTTTGGCCTCTGTGCGTTTCTCTTCTTTTTGAGTTAAGTTCTTACGATTCTAGCTTTCGTCTATTTTTAATCATGGATCCATAATCTGCAGTCAAAAGAGCGAGTATGGCCAAAAATGTTTTCAGCCAACATTGCTACTGGCTGACCACCAAAGGTTTACTCATCCACAGTTGGTATTGTCGTTTACCCTGCAGGTGTCCGACAGAGTTTAAGCCGAATCCTAGAAAACTCTGCCCCTGTTTTCCCGTAACCAACCTCTTTTTACCTTTTGAACATACATTTCCAATGCACGACAACAAGTTTGACAATAGCAAAATGTCTGTTGGCTCTCCCATACTCCAGAAACAAGAAACACCTGGGTTCTCTCCCATCAAATCTAAGCCTCCCTTCATTAACTGCCTTTTGAGTTTTATTTCGATTCTAATTCATTTCATATAAGTGTATGTGATGGCCTCCAACTCAACTCCTGTGGTCCTTTGCTTGCTGTCAGAATGATGGATTCTGGACTTCCCAGCCTCATAACAGGATATATAAAAATAAGAATTAGCTGTGATAATGTGTTCATCCAAGTCAGGCACTTCAGTGGCCGCATCAGAGATGTGCCCATGCAGTATAGAATAACGTGTATAGTGATATGACCTCAGTCTACATTCAGACGTTGATGAAACTAAAACACATGCAAAACAACTGAATGCTAAATGAGCTCAACAAGCTGATTGAATATACTGTTACCAGATAAATAGTATATTAGTTATTCAAAACATGAAAAAGATTGTCTCCTCTCCTGTCCACTTCGCCCTCCTCGTCGTTCTTCCTCTCCTCCGGCTCTGCCCTCATCTCCCTCATCCTGTCCTCATTGTCTCCTCCCCTCTTCTTGCATCTTTTTTTCCTGCTCCTAAACAACAAACCCCCCGCCCCCCCTTGCTCCCCCCGTGCCACTGTCTTTTCTGCCCTCCCCTCATTTTCCCGATCCCCCCTTCCTCCTCTTAGTCCGTTTGTCTTTTTTCTGTTCTTTCTCTCTCCTGTTGAGAGACTGCTCTTCGGGTACTCCACAAGTCTCCATGGCCACAGTTGTCACGGCAGCAGGCTGTGCTGTATGTAAAACAAGGTGGAGGAGCAACACACTGAATAAAAATACTAAAAATGTTCACTGTATAGTTAGTAGTCAGTGAAGCAACAAATATGTTTTAAATGCCATTCATTGTAACAGTGTTGCACACACCTTTGATTGTATAGTTTTGGGACAACAACGGCGCTCTTTAGCATAAACAAATGTCAAAGACAATATTTATGAGGGGTTCATTTGATTGTCTTCTCAGGGGAGTTGACAATTATGGATAATTGTGGACCTCATCAAATAACAATGATAACGATCAGGAGGAAACAGCCCTGTGTCCATGCAGGGCTGTTTTCCTTTGGACCCAGGTGTACAGCAGTGATCTGCTCCATACCAGTCCAATTTGAATTTGATTTCATCATCAAGTTGACCTGCTGCACCTGGATACACACACTGTAGGCAGGTTATAGGTAAACCTACATCCTCAATATGAAGACTGTTTGGCTGTTGACAGTGTGGGTGGTTTTATTGTCTTTGTGCTAAGTAGAAGCATGAATACATCAGTTTTATAATAATAATATTAGAAGCTAGTGGTTCATTAAAATGTAACTGTTTCATACGATGTAACACACTGGTCACTTTATTGTATTGTATAATAAAAAGTAAACCCACGATGCTTAATTGTTAGAGCTATCAGGTCTTGCTAATATTACTTGGAGAAATTAAAATGCATGCAAAATAAAACCTCAGGTCTTCGGGGGTTAAAATCCCAAAATACATGTTTGACAAAAACATAGAAGACAGTAATGTTTAATCTTTAAAAGCTCCAGTGCAGGACCTCTGTCGCCACTTCTGAGTAACTACCAAAGCGCTTGTTGTCTTTTGCTGTTTGTCCAAAATTAAATTAAGCAATCTCTATTCAGCAGATGTCGCTCTGACTAAAACTGGTGTGCAACACTGCACGTCTGTGGTGAGCACTGTTCTGTGGCTGATGTCCAGACAAATTTACCACAACCTTTTCTGGCACAAACACTGGCCTTGTCAGGACCAGCAGTCCTTGTGGAGACAAAAAACACACCATTTCTTTGGAACTGGGAACTTAGGGCTATAAGATATTGACTTTGGTTAGGTTAAGGTTAGGGTTGGGCATTAACTGGTTTAAGGTTAGGTATAATGCTTTTTTTGGCTGGCCAAATGAATGGAAGTCCGTGCAAATGCCGTTAACAAAATAGCTGTGCAAACCTACATGTGTCTGACTGGTCCCTAGGCCTTTGGGCCATAAGCAGTGAGTCAGTCCAGTGGGCGGCCTGACATCGGTCTGCCTGTGGCCTAAAAACCTGCAAAGCCCCTGGGCTCCTTTTAAAATACACAAACACTTGTATAACCATGAGACAGGAGTAGTTACGTGTGTTAATTGTGTGTTTGTGTATGTCACAACTGGCAGTACATTGTTCATTAAATATAAATTAAGAAGTTCAATGTAACATATCATCAACACAAACAGAAACAAATGTTAGCTGCAGATACACAGAGTCTATATTTAACACACACACGGTAATGATGAAAAAGAGTGACAGCTCAGAGAAGCGCGGAAATGACTCACGATGATTTGGGACTGCAATGTAATGAAGCTACAACTGACACACACACAGAGGAGTTTTGAAATAAATATGCTTCTTATAATATCAGTGTAAACATGTGATATTGTTTGAAAAATCAATTTATACTACACTTGCATCTAAATCTAAATAACAATGTCCAGTTAATTCAGATTAAATCTTTTCACATTTTAGAACCTTTTTTGTGTTTGTTTTTATGTGCTGATTAAGATCTAACTATTTTCAAAAAAGGCACCCGTTCTTTTTAATCATCTTATTGATTTATCATGACAGGTCTCCATCTCTCTCTCTCTCTCTCTCTCTGTCTCTGACTCACTCACACACACACACACACTGAAGCACGTTAAACTACTGTTGACATTTCATATGAAGCTCACAGAAAAACCCGAACACACACAAACTTAACATGTGAACAGTGAGTGAACCTACAAGGTAAATGAAGCTTTAAGAACATCACCTCTGTGTGTGGTAATGAGTAGTTTGGACACACACTGTCCAAACCACTCTACGTCCCTTTAGTGTGGGGGAAAGAAAGGTGGCGTGACAGAGAGGAAGGTGACTGACAGCAGACGCCATCATTGATAAATGTTATCTTTAGTGAATAGATTCTGAAAACCAGTAATCCAAGACATTTCTGAGGATTTGTATTTTGTGCATCAGGACAGCAAGTCCGACTTCACTTGTAAGATGAAGAGAGGTATAAGAAGTTGCATTAGAAAATAATCTAAAGAAGTTTAAATGTTTTACCACTATGCCCTCCAGCCATAGAAAACTTAGATTTGATTGTGATGGTAGATAGAAATACATGGAACAAGAAACCTGCAGAGAGGTGAGATAGAGGGAAGAAAAACAAGCTATGTTTAAAAATGATGTGGCATTGAAGTTTTGGTATAGGATTAGGCAAATGTGAAAATTATGATATGATCAAAATAGCTAAAGTAAAGCCCTTCTTCAATGTTGATGTTAAAAAGCAATTCAGGGGTTTTTAATTATAATTCTTCATCGTACAATTCATCAATAATACTCCATCGTACACACATGAATCTACAATAAAATAATAAAACCAAAGTAAATTTGTGTTGTTTTTTTTTCTCAAAAATCAAGTAATACGTTTTGGTTAGTCCAGTGAATAAAAAAAAAAACATGACACATTGATGGTTTATTGTTGCATTTAATTTAATTTTAATGAACAATAAACTGCCAGGATTAGGGAAATTGGACACTCTAAATTGATTGTAGGAGTGATTGTGAGAGTGGATGTCTGTTTGTCTCTATGTGGCCCTGTGAGGGACTGGTGATCTGTCCATGTGTGTACCCCGCCGTTTGTCCTATGTCAGCTGGGATTGGCACCAGGCCCCTGCGACCGTCATGTGGAGGATAAAGCGGTAGAAGATGGATGGACGGGATAAACTGTCAGTTTTGACACACACACACACACACACACACATCCATGTTTTCTGTGCCTGGCTGATAATGAGAGAGCTTCACCTCACATACTGCCCACTTACATCACACATCCTCATCCTTCCTTGCAAACACCTACACGGACATACAGTACATCCGCACACGCACACACGCACACGCAGACACACACACACACACACACACACACACACACACACAGGCACACATTTTGACAGAATGTAAGCTGGAAGTGCAGGGTGTGTGAGGAGGCATATAGTTTCACCATGTATGTTGGTATCAAAACACTGCCCTAAAGGCTGACAACTTGCCAGGTCAACCACCAGTCACCAGTGCCTATAGTCTGATCACCAATACATTTAATTGATCCCTCTCGTTCTCTAACATCCTGTCTCTGTTGCTCTCAGCTGTGGCAATGACATGACGATGAGTCACACTGTGTGTGTGTGTGTGTGTGTGTGTGTGTCATCAGCATCATCATTTAAATACCAATATGTTTTTTACATGTTTAATCATTTAAAAGGGTTGTGGTTGAGGGTTACATGTGCATTACACCTAGGGCTTTATTTTTTTTAACTTATTTTTGTATTTATTGATTCTTTAACCTTGTTTTTAGCCCAGTTTGGCGCTACGTTGCTGTACCTTGCATTGTGTTGTCAGTGTACTTTTGGTGAAAGGCTATGTGTGGAGTGTAAATTATATGTATCCCTATCATTTTCAAGGCAGTTAATGGTGTTCCACTGTTATGTATTATACTGTACATATCAGTTTAAGCATAAAATAGCAATGTATTTTATGTCGATGATAGTCGAGTTGAATTTGTTTGCACTACAGCTTCAACACTATAAGAATTTGGGGAGTTTGGATTGTTAATAATACCAGACAAGCTATTTAACAATTCTACCTTAGGCTCTTTAGGAAATAGTGTTTTATTAATGTTACACAACTAGAATGAGGGTGGGTGGTAATGTATCAAAAATTAGTGCAGTATAATTTTCTCTTACAGCAATATAACAGAAGTTCAACATGAAAGGATGAAATGTTTATCCATTTTTAAAATATACCTTAATAACAAAATGTTCTGAGCAGATACAGTCAGATACAATCTCACTCAGTCACTGAAGTCCAATTACTGCTTTATTGCTCAGCCCTCACTTTATAACATCTATAAAAAGCCTCTGAGTTCAGATGGGCCGTCTGTTTGCAGACCTCAGTTCCTCTTCATCTTTCATTACAACACGACGTACACGCACAGACACACACATGAAAAGAGAAAGCCACGCCCACACACAATCACATGCTTGATGGAGTTGTGTGTTGCTTAGTGTGACTCTCATTTGCCTTCCACGCTAAACCTTTAATCCCTGACAGAGACAAATAACGCAACCTGACATTCTGTTCTCAGAATCTTTCTCTCTCACACACTCACACACACACAAACATACACGAAAAAAGAAAAGAAAAAAACATTTGCACAGAGGGAAGTTTTGTTAATCTGATTAATAGTAGGGCTCTGTCAAGATGCAGTAGGAAACAGGACATGGTGTCCCAGTGCAAGGACCAGATGTTCTAATTTTTCTTTCAGTCAAGGACCATCTACAGTACAACACAGGTGTCAAACTGGCGGCCCACGGGCCATATGCGGCCCCCAAATCAATTAAATGCGGCCCCCCACTTAAATATCATGTTATAATAAAAACATGGCCCACAACCTCACCGTCTTTTAAACACAGTGTGTAGCTGAGGCACAGAATATAATATAATATATTGTGTTTGCTAGCAGCGTTTTTATAACAGTAACAATAAGACATTCGGTCATAATTATCACATTATTAAATGTATTACATACAACATTCAATTACATACACTATATAAATAATAGGGCCCGAGCCATGAATGGCAGTGGCCGAACAGCTCCTGGCACGAATTTGTGTGAGGAACCTATTGTTATCCTTCAGATTATTATTATATCCGTGGTTTTCCGGTCACAATTTTGGTGATTTGCAGGTTTTGTGGATTCAAATGTCAGGGAACTGCTGCACTCCCCAACTTGTGTGGGAGACGCGAGGGCCCTATCATGACTGCGTGCATTCCCAGTTTGGTGTTTTAATTACAGTCGTCCACATTATTAGGGTTCGAGCAACAAGGTTGCAAGAACCCTATTGAAACTGGAAGGATTATTATTATTATTATTATTATTATTATTATTCTTATTATTCCCCCAAATGAATTGCCTTTTTGAGGCCTTTCCCATACCCCAAAACTCACCAATTTTTGTGACCGCATCAATCCTGGTGTAAATTTACGTCTGAAAAAGGTTCGGGGAATGTGCGTCAAAAATTGAATGTGGGAGGGGCCAAAACGTGCGGCGCCACCTGTCCAAATTCACCATGACCAACACAAATATCGCACATGCACGAAATTCGGTACACATGTGTAGTGGGTCAGGATGAAGAAAAAATTACATTATGACCATGATCCAAACCCAACAGGAAATCCGCCATCTTGGGTTGATTGGCGATTTTTTGGCGATTTTGGCGAATTCGCAGCAATGGTATTTGAACTAACTCCTCCTAGAGTTTTCGTGCGATCACCTTCAAACTTGGTGAGGTCCCTGTGGACCAGTTGAGGAGCTCACGGTATCAAAAGTTTTTTCAAATGTCGCATGGCGCACGAGATAGGGGGCGGCAAAGTTCATGTTGATTCTGATGTTTCGCATCAGAAAAACAAAACTCTTATAACTTTGCGATGGAAGGTCCGATCCGAACCAAACTTGCTACCATTGATGATGGGCCATGGCTGAAGACGTCTATGAAAAAACGGTGAAGTTTGAAAACAGCGCCTTCTTGTGGTGAAAGAAAATACACAAAAAAAAAGTTTTTTTACGATTTCGGGAATAACTTTTACACAGATAATCGTACCGCACTGAAAATTGGTGACAACAGTCAAAACACATGGTAGATGATGCGTGATCAATATGACGACAAATCGTTTAACGGTGTTGCCATGGCAACGACGCAAAGTCG
The DNA here is from genome assembly GCF_958295425.1 of Solea solea. Taxonomy (NCBI): domain Eukaryota; kingdom Metazoa; phylum Chordata; class Actinopteri; order Pleuronectiformes; family Soleidae; genus Solea; species Solea solea. The sequence goes on along the minus strand of NC_081144.1, from coordinate 16,434,196 downwards.
GATTTTTGGGACAAAAAATCAAACTGCTACAACTTCGTGAATCCTGGTCCGATCTGAACCAAACTTGATAGGATTGATGATAGTCCGGCCCTAAAGACGTCTATATGAAAATATTAAATTTCGAAAACAGCGCCCCCTGGTGACAGCAGACAATATGACAGCTTGTATTTCAATTATCTCCTCCTAGAGCTTTTGTGCGATCACCTTCAAACTTGGTGAGATCAATGTGGACGAGTTGAGCATCAAAAGTTATCAAAAGCTTTTTAAAATATTGTATGGCGTACGAGATAGGGGGCGCCAAAATTGGAGATAATAATAATTTTTCATAACAGACAATGAAACTCTTATAACTTCGCGATGGAAGGTCTGATCCCAACCAAACTTGCTATAGTTGATGATGGTTAGTTGCTGAAGACGACTATGTTGCTGAAACGGTACATTTTGAAAACAGCGCCTCCTGGTGGTGGTAGAAAATTCTAAAAAAACAAACTGTTACAACTTTGCCAATCCTGGTCCGATCTGAACCAAACTTGCAAGGATTGATGACAGTCCGGCCCTGAACACGTCTATATGAAAATATTCATTTTCAAATACAGCGCCCCCTGGTGACAGCAGACAGAATTACATTTATAGTTTTTGATGCTGCTCCAACAGGGATTGTTGTATCCACTTGAAACTTAGTATGTGGGACCCCAGACCCTTCCTCAACATGTCCGTAAAAGGTCACCTCCCTACAGGAAGTGGAACGCCCGAAACAGGAAGTAAAGTCTTACATTGTCCGATTGACACGAAACTGGATATGTGAGTTACTGGACCTTCCCTGAACATGTTTACGGAGACGCCGTTGACCGAACAGGAAGTCGGCCATTTTAAACAGGAAGTGCCCTCTAACTTTGCCGTACGTTGTCCTATCTGCACAAAACCTTATATGTGACACCAGGGACCTGTCCTGAGCATGTCCGTAAAAGGTCACCTCCCTACAGGAAGTGGAACGCCCGAAACAGGAAGTAAAGTCTTACATTGTCCGATCTGAACAAAACTTGATATGTAAGACAAGGGAACTTCCCTGAACACGTTTACGGAGACGAACAGGAAGTTGGCCATTTTAAACAGGAAGTGCCCTCTAACTTTGCCGTACGTTGTCCGATTTGCACGAAACCTTTTATGTGACACCAGGGACCTGTCCTGAGCATGTCTGCAAGAGATGACCTCCCAACAGGAAGTGGAACGCCCGAAACAGGAAGTCAACTCTAAGATTGTCCGATCTGCACAAAACTTGATATGTAAGACAAGGGAAGTTCCCTGAACACGTTTACGGACACGCACTTGACCGAACAGGAAGTCTGCCATTTTAAACAGGAAGTGCCCTATAACTTTGCCATACGTTGCCTGATCCCCCTCGAAATTTGGAACGACATGCGCGGGGACGCCGCTGAAAATAACTAGTACTGAAAATAACTAGTACTGAAAATAACTAGTACCGCGCGCGGTGAATGAACGGGTGAGAGCGCGAGGCACGCGGGGAGCCGTGGCACACGGCGACCCGCGTGGGTCGGCTCGAACCCGTTCAGAACCGCGCGCGGTACTAGTTATTTTTATTTAAGTAATTCTAAATAAATGTCTCTGTTTTTGATATTAATAGATTAATTTTGCATCATAAATAGTATTACGAAGTATACGTGTGATATCATGATGCAATATTGTGTTTTAATCTTAAACTTGTGCTACTGAACAGTTGTTTTTTCCCCACTTTTGTTCTCTACCCTGACACCCCTGAAGATGCCCCTGAAGATATATATATATGTATATATATATATATATATATATATATATATATATGTAAATATACATATATATATATATGTATATATATATATATATATATATATATATATATATATATATATATATATATATATATATATATAAATATCGCAACTGTAAAATACCATATCGTAAGACCCCATTTTGACAATCCGCATTCTCCGTTAAGGGCTGTCAGCTCTGGAACACATTGCCAACTGAAATCAAATTAATATCAGAAATAAAACTGTTTACAACAAAGGCTAAAAGAAAAACAGCTGAACCCATTAATTGTTTTCTGTATAGAAGGTTTATTTTACTTGCAAATTGTGTTTTAGTGTACTATCAAGTGTAGTTTTAGCAAGTTTTATCATATTTTATTGTACTGATTACGTCCTATATTTATCATTTGACAATTGTTATTGTGTGTTATCTAGTTTAGCTTGTAGATGTTATGTATATGCATTTACATTTTAATGTGTGATGCAATTTTAGCATGTAGTTCTGTGTTTTAGTGTAGTTTTGATCATGTATATGTTATTATACTATTCATGTAAAAGCCCAACTAGAGACAAGAGTTGCAAACTCTGCAATAGCTATAAACTCTACATACAGCACATCAGTTGCATTCTTTGTATTGGAACTATGGTCACTGTATTGTCTGTTTTTAAGTAAAATTCTATTCTATATACTGTAAACACGAATTATGTGATGAAATGTTGTAGCATTACATCAAAAGGAAGCTGTGCTAATTCATTCATTCACTTTTCAATGAGAAGGGGTGAGATTAAATCAGTTTTAAACTAATGAATTTGAATGATTTGTATGTCTGCTTGTGAACTGAACATTTGTTTTTCTTTATGTCCGAAATAAATAAACTAGATTAATAATAATTATCGTTTATACATGTGAAATGCCATTCTGAGTAACTGCAAAGGTTTAGCATTACAAGACTACCTAAGAGGTTTTACCTCAAACCTCAACCACATCTCTAGATTAAACACTTTTCACTTCGCATTTTTGACTGACCATGTCCAACTTAAGGTGTATGAGCCACACACATACACACACACACACACACACACTCTATACACTCAAACAGCAGATTCATATGAGTGAGGGCTCTTATGGGATCATAAGATAATCAGCAATGTATGTTAGTCAGCTTGCGGCCAAAGGGGCCGTCATAAGTCTGCTAAACCAGCTTAATAAGGATATTAATCATTCTCCACTCCTCCCTGTAATGAGAGGTGGAGGAGAGAGTACAGTAAAACCACAGGCTTATAGGCAAGACAGTCTAGCTGCAGACCTGCACTGTCAGGACCCTTCGTTGCAGACCTGCACTGTGAGGTCTCCTGCACTGTCAGGACCAGAAGTTGATTCGAAGCCTTTCAAAATAAAAGCGACCATACCGGAAGCACGTATTTTTCGTTCCCAATGTTTCTTGGATCTTTATTTTATGTTTACAATGTAAATATGTTTATGTGTATCCATGTGTTTAATGAAAGAGATTTAAAAAAAAACTGTATATCTTTCCAGTTCAACTGTATAAGGTGAAAAAACTCAGGAAAATGTCAAGATAAAAAACGAACAAAATATTACAATATATATAAAAAAAAGAAAATACAAAACGTTATGACCACTTCTAGGGTTATTCTACAGATAATCAGTGCAAACTAGATGTACAGCTATTGTTATGATCCCCTATAAACATAATTAGCCTACTCAAAAATGCATTATTTTACGCCAGTATTTTAATTTAATATAATTCACAAAAAGGACAGCTGTTAGTTTAGTCTGCACTACAAATTCATATTGAAACAATACATCTCTGTAAATACACCTTAATGTGTGATGGCATAATGCATCTACACTATTGCTGACTTTGCTTCTATACCATTATTTATCATTGAAAATTTAGCCCCCTGCACTGCTGGAACCATTTACATATTGATTTACTTTTTTTTTTTTATATAGGCATATCTTATGGTTGTTTGCAATTATAACACCTCATAATTCATTTAATAATTGCTTAATATTGTTTGTGCTATGTTCTTACCTTGTGCTGTTGGACCACATGGAGGGTGTGAGGGTTGATGATTTTAAATGAACTTAGCTTTGTGTATTCAAAGTGAATTACTGAATACCTAGTTACATGACCCAGGTAACCAATATCTCCTAAGCAGTTTTTTTTTAATGATTTTAATTATTAGTGTTTTAACAACAACAACAACAACTTTTTCCACAATTTTAACTTTTTTTTTTTTCTTTCTACTCTTTGTACTCACAGTACGCCAAGTACCCTCGTTTGTCCATAATCTCTTTACAGAAGAGCCACATATCTTCAATCTGGTAAAAAATAAATTTAAAAGGCTCAAGAATTAATTCTTTCTCTTCCTCATTCAGATCCATGGTGTCAAACAGCTTTCCCATTTCCTGTGCAGCCTCCTCAGTTTGGGTGCTGTTCATGTTCAAAATCTGAGGCATCTCCACTCTGGCTGCAAACAAGTGTTGATGTCGTAATAAGTAAAACAAAATTATATAAAAATTATATGATATAACTCAGTTTTCTTGGTCTTTGAGTAGGAAAATGGCACATTTAAGTGAGCACTATCATACGATAACAACGCTGAAAACTACCCAAAAGTCCAAAACCCAAAAATTTCTTTCAAATTAATATAACTTTACAGGACAATAGTGTGCAACATAACGTTCTAGTGAATAAAGACTGTTTCTGTTTCTTCGTATGACGCAAAGTTGTTGTCACTTGACTGTTACTCACCTCGTCGTCTTCACACTTCACATGGGGAACGAAAAATACGTGCTTCAAGTATGCTCACTTTTATTTTGAATATATGCTTCCGGTATGCTTGCTTTTATTTTGAAAGGCTTCGAATCAACTTCCGGTCCTGACAGTGCAGGAGACCTCACAGTGCAGGTCTGCAACGAAGGGTCCTGACAGTGCAGGTCTGCAGCTAGACCCCTCTCCTTATAGGTGGATAGAGAGACGGCCAGACAGACAGATAGACAGATATAGATAGACAGATATACAGACAGATCGATAGATAGAAGGATGGATGGATGGATGGATAGATAGATAGATAGATAGATAGATAGATAGATAGATAGATGGATAGATAGACAGAAATCATGTCACTGCCACTGAACCCTCCCACTTGTAAACGCCTGCATCTCTCCACCAATCCTCTCATGCAATGCAATATCTCTCTCTCTCTCTCTCTCTCTCTCTCTCTCTCTCCTTCTCTAATCCATTGCCCTGATTAATCCTTAAACCTTCTCTTGCACACATACACATGCACATACACCCGTATATACACACACACACACACACACACACACACTGATCTGACAAACTCATTATGAGCCGTGACATTTCTTCACTGAACACACTTGGCAATCAACAACAGCCTTTCATAATATTTCCTGCTGGTATGAATGTCATGGACGTTTTTATGTAAAATGGAGACCGAATTGGTGCTAAGCCAACGTTAGCAAGGTTGACATCATGTTCTATCGACTGGGGGTCAAACACAATTTATAGCGCTGCAAACATGTTTCCACACCACACAGTGTTAGACTGTCTACAGCACTGGCTCCAGGTTGAATAAATCAAACAACCTTGATGACCAAACCCGGTGAACATTTGAAAATCACCATTTTATTTGTCGTCTTTAGTATGAAATGCAATGATGAAAAACAACTGATGGTTTAGCAGAAAATATATACATTTTATTTGTTGAACGGTAAACAAATAATGAAGCCGCTTTATTTTCATTTTCATATCAAGTTCAGGTAAGGTTCAGGTATTTTAACTGCAGTAGTTTCCTTTGAAAATTTGGAGTTAATCAATCATCTATATTTTCTCTAAAATTAACAACTTTCCATAACTAAAAGCATTTGTTGAATGCAGTGTCATATTCTTATATTCTCTATGACAAAAAAACCTCAAACACACACGTACATTGTGCAGAGGTAGTAATGTTCTCGGACTGCATGAATAATTCTTTATCTGTAACATGTAACACTCACCTTCTGGCACTCACTCAACATGCATTAACACACACTCACACACACACACATACAGTGGTTCACACAGGTATTCTTTGAAGGACTCACACTGACTGGCATTCATTTGAACAGCCTTAACAAAATGTTATCCCTAAACTTAACTATAATCAGTTAATGCCAAACCCTAACCTTAACTAAACCACTTCCTCAGAAATTAGGTTCTGCCTCATTAGGACCAGGGTTTGGTCTCCATGACAACTGCTGGTACTGACAAGGGCAGTGTTTATGCCAGGAAAGGTAACAAATACACGCACACATGCCTCAGACAAAAAGTCCTATCTACACACAAAGAGATCACTTTCCAACTTGTGCAGTTAAAAAACTGCTTTGTTTCCAGTATTTTGGGACACAAATCAATCAACTTCAAATAAATTAATTACATTGTAATGTCTATAATTTGACACCATCACATAACGCTGTAAGGAGGCACCAAATAAATGTGTGTGTGTGCGTGCATGTACTACTGTTTGCATGTGTCAACAAATGATGAAACCTGACACATCCGTCCAATTATTGTCAGGAAATCCCTCTGACGCAACAGTCACACTTGTGCAAAGGTGTTGTGTCTGGCCATTGTGTGTGAACCGACTGATGACAAATGGTGGCACAGGCAGCGGCATAGCGCATGTGTGGAAAAAACGTAACTCTTTATATTTGCTCAGAACAAAGCAGCATCAGTAACATCTGTAAGACCACAAAACTGAGCAATGTGCAAATGATTTGATGAACAATTCAATCGCTGAGGGCAGTGGCAACATAGAGTGAATGGATTGTTTAGAACAGCGAGAAAACAGTTACAATTTATCGTCATGATGGACTTTGGCTCTGTCAAAAACAATTAGCTACTTTACTTTTTCCATTTTGTCTGTAGGTTTGATATGTTGAATATCAATACATGAGCAGTCATTTATTCCATGGAATTCATGTATGCAGAGGCAATTCTAGAGTATCTAGGGGCCCCTCCAACCAGTGTTCACCTTATATGATAAATAAACTGAAACTCACAAAAAAATGTGAAATGTAAAAAACAATTGATTTGAAAAGTGCACATTAGTATCTTCTCACAATATGAATATGATTTCATATGTACATGGATAAGAATATAAATATTTACAATAAAAATAGAATTCTGAAGAGCAATAAAAACATAAATTGTTTAGCTTTCTTTTCTCCTCTTTTTTCTTCTTTCTTTATCTGGACATTATCAGGGCTTACACTGTCATTGCAAACACATGCTGTAGTAATTCAAAGTTGGTCAGCACTCAGGGGCCCCCTTTCAGCCTGGGGCCACAAGCATGTGCCTGCCCTGCTTGTTGGCAAGCAGAGCCTCTGCATGTATGTTATAATGATGCAAATACAGAGATCTATGTTGACTAAAGTGATAATTGTATGAATTATATGGAACAAAGGAAAAATGTAATCGCTAAAGGTTTTTGGTACAAGAGTCTTTCCATCAAACAAAAGAAAAAGTCAGAATAGAAGTGAATCTATTATCTATAATATTTTGTGTGCTTTGTGCTCACTTAGCTCTATTGGTTGATAACTATGGGTATGGTTAGGATATATCAAAACTTAAAAAGCAAGAAAAAGCAATTCTGTACAGAGATCACAGAAGTCAGGTAAGAAAATCTGTTTGATGAGCATTGTCTCTTCTCCATCTTCTACCATCACACTGCATATCATGCTCTTATGTGCATTTTTACTGTAAATGGGAATATCCATTATAAAGTATTTCAGTGAACTTCCATTATATTGCCACGCCTGTTTGTGTCGTGTCACTCACCAGTTCTTGGTTGGTAGAATTGGAGTCGTCTCCAGGGAAGGGGATGTAGATGGCTAAGGCCACACAGTTGGCGAAAATAGAGAGCAGTATAAAGACATCAAATGGTCTGGAAAAGGACTGTTAAGGAGCGGTGCCGTCAGAAAATGGAAAATATCATGTTTGTATCTGAATTAACTGATTGCTAATAGAGGTGCTTTTTTATGGATTGTGCAAACTGTGTGTTTTTCTCACTGTGGGAGATAAAAATAGGCAAAGAAAAATGAATGCTTTGTTTAAAAAAAAATGTGTGATGTGACAATAAAGTATTGTGATGACAAATAAATGTCTATTGCATGTTTGCATGGAGGTTACAGACACAAAAGTGTGACACAAATCTGGGGAATTCCGATGTCCTCTGAAAAGAGCAGCGACAACCTGTTGCATGGACATGGTTTGGGTGTGAAAAGTCTGACAAAGACAAAAAAAAAAGTGTAGTTTGTAAATATACGACAGACTAGTCCCTACGTCAGTCACAAAGAGAAAACTCTTTCAACACATAATAATCATGTCAAACAGTAAGGAGAGAGTCTATTTCTTCTGTGCAGTACATCACGGTAAAAATCTAATCATATTTTTTATGATGTTTTTTCCTTCTTTTATTTGTGTTCCTTGTATTTCTGGTGTTGTGTGCTAATGGGTCTAGCCTTGTTGAGCTCAAAGCAAATTTCCCAATGAAGACAATAAAGTATGTACAGTATCTATCTATCATCATACTACTGGAAGTAAATAACAGCTACAGACATATTGTCAAAACATTCAAGTTTCATCATAGTTTAATGTACTCATTCCTTTGTTAATTTGCCGAACAATCAAGGAATCGTTCTTTGATCAATCGAGTCATGTGTCTCACAACTCATTTCATGTTTCACACAAAACTAACTTCAACATTATTAAAGCGTAACACTTTTACATTCTATCAATACAATTGTGATTTATTATTTCACTGGTTAATGTGAACTAATAGAGAGTGACAAGTCTATGCTGAGTATCAAAAAGAAAACTCCAGACATAATAAGTGATCTGTATCATCCCTTGCCCTCCTAATTTGAACTGCTACTTGCTTCGACTACCTTGGTAAAAATCCTTTGTACCATGTGCAATTAAATTGTTGAAGACATAAATTATAAAATTGTAAAGTGAATTGAATCTGAGGTACCCAGTTTTCACTGTCTTTCTATTTAAAACTGTATTTGTACTTTATGTTGTGTTTTATGTGGGGCAATGCTAGAGGTGTAACCATAGATTTACATCCATAATCTCAAACAATTCATTCAAAGAAACACAATCAAGTCAGACATTCATATATGTGTCATAAATCTATTTAACTAGTGCCTCTGTCTTTAAGGCTAAAGGATACTTCCACTCCACCAGGCTGATGCAGGCCCTGCGGATCGGGTTGTTGAGTGTGAGGCAGAACAAAGCTCTTGGTGGCCGGCTGTTGGTAGATCCTCCTTGTTTTTTGCTTTTGGCATACTGCTGCCTCTTCCTCTGTGCCAGTGACCCTACAGGAGCTGGTCCAGTGGTGCAAACTGAAGGCTGTAAACATGTGTCCTGCTTTGCAGTATCGCCTTGTGCTTGGCGAGCAGCACTAATGGCGGCGTGCCAAGCGAGGACCGGGCTGACACCGGGGGCAGTGCCATCAGCAACCTGAATGCCACTACTGGCCCCAAGGAGGCCATGACAGGAGCCAACTGGCTTCCCAGTGCTGGCAGGAGCCTGGAGTTGGTCTGGTGGATGGAGCTGGTGCAGATGGGTGTGGCTTTCTGAGCAGAGGGCCGAGGCGTCAGTGGAGGGAGTGGTCCTTCTATTGCTGGCATTCTGAGCCCCTGCAGGGAGAAGAGTGGGATACAAGATCATTACTATTTTAAAGATGGAAGCGTGAAAATAAACAAAACAGTGCTGAAGCATATTGATGGATTCACCCAGCAGCTATTCAACTATTTAAACCCACAGACCCATGGCTCCAGGTGTGTTTTCAGCACAGTGTACAAGACAGTCATGTAGTGTGTGACAGTTGCCAGGTGTCATCATAGCTAATACTTAAAAAGAAGTCAGATGAGGTTGTATGAAGTCTACAGGGAAGAAGTCATGGTGGATGAACAGGTGAAGAACGGGAGGTTTGGATTTGACTCCTTCCATCACTTAGGCTTAGCTGACTTATGGTCTTAATTTATTTCTTTTTAATCATATTCGGCTTTTAGTCAATTTTTAGACTGTTTTTTTTTTTTTTTTTTAAATGAGGGGAACATGTTAGAAATAAGATGGTCAGTGCTCTCCTCTGTTGAAGACACTGTTAATCCCACTGCAAAGTGATACTTTCATTGTTAATTAATTTACTGTTGATTATCTTTATTTTGCTATGTGTTCATATATATATATATATATATATATATATATAAATATATATATATATATATATATATACATATATATATACATATATCCATTTATAAATATAAAGGAGAAGAAGCTGGTTTGAATGGATGATTGTGGAAGAGTGACAGACAAAGGGTCAGGACAGTCCACGTGAATGAGAGCAACAGCGGGTAATTAAAATCAATACAGAGCTGGAGTGAAAAAGTCAGTGTCCTTGACACAGTCACTTTGGTTCACAGTAACTACATCAGGGAAAACTGTCACAGCTATAACCAACATGTAATCCGACAAAAGCAGCTCTCACACTGAGATGACCACAACAAATCACTTATTCATCACAGATTGTACTCAAATACTAAAGCGTCACTGATTGAAAATGACTGGCGTCAACAAATATGACTGAAGAACATGTTTTAAGACGAATGGCTGATATTATCCCTGCAGTTCTGTTGGATGAATGTCGCACATGTGTCACACGACGTTTAATAACACGCACAGCTGACTCTCTGCTGCTAAATGTATTACTTTAATCAAATCAGTGATTCTTTGGACTATGTTTACACTGTGGACGATAAAATAAAACAAAACAACAACTATTTCATTGAAAAGTTCTTTTAGCGCCTCTCCGTTCATCCTGGAGGGCGCACGATCCATTCTCGTGATCCCAAATGACGACGTGACTAAAATGTTTATGTATCTAATATAAACTATAATAAATATAAAGGCAAATGAACTGGCATTTTCTTTTGGAGAAATAGATGATCTGATCACTGCTTTCATACATCCATGATTAAAATCAGTCAACATTCAATTTCGTCACTACAATAACTTGGAAAACATCTCATAAGACTTTGTAAACAATAAGAAATAATTATATATAATATAAGAGGTGGACATCTAGAGTATAAAACAGGGAGCGCGCTCTCTCACACTCACACACGTCTCCCTCGCATCTCTCCAACTCTCCTCCTGCGCTCCGCGCACAGATTTTACCTTCAGACTGTTCATCTGCTTCTTGCATCCTCGAATCCACATTGAAAAGAGCCGCTTTACATCCAATTCGTCGGTAAAAAATGAAAACATCCAGAGATGTCGTCGCGCGAAGCCCGAACCGACCCTTCAACCTGAATTATAAAATGTTTTCACAGCGCGAACCCTGACAGGAGCGCCAAACATTTTCGCCACATCCGGGTGTCTGTGTGTCTGTCTGCCTTCTGCAGATTCACGGGGGAACCGAGAGGACGCACTGACACCAGCAGTCAATCCACTGCTGTCACTACTCAGTCCCGCTGATGATGGACTCAAACAAGTTGCACCAATCACACATGGTATAATGCAGTGGCGGTTCTAGGTTGAATGACACCCTGGAGGAGACTCCTCTCGAGCGCCCCCCGGAAAAAAAACAGGGTTAAGATAACTGTGAAGTTTTATAATAAAACCTCACAAAACATCTAAAATATATATGCTAAATGTAAAAAATTTAACAAGATCTGTGGGGCAGAAAATAAAAATATATTTTCAATAAAAAAAATTATATAGAGAAAAATATTTCTCGATTGCACAGATCCTTCATCAGAACAATGGAAAACGCACTATTTAAGAAGACCTGAAACTACTGATTTAGAGCTTTAGCTACTCAGGTAAATGTTTAACTGCAACCAGCCGAGTCGCCTCCTGGTGGTTCAAATATTCTTATTTTAGAAATTAGGATTAGGGACAGCCTTATATCATTATACATGGAATACAATGAAATTGCATGTGCTGCCCATTTGTGCCTTTAAGAACATAATGTTCTCTTGACTGCAACAGTTCACATTCACAACATAATAAAAATGTATTGGACACAACAACACTTACTAAAACAGAACATGCATAAAAAAACAAGATGGGATGAAACATAAACAGTGATACTGGAGATAATGCACATACGTAGAATACGTAGTAAGTAATAATGTCATTAACAGCATGGAGTAATGATAGCAGCATGCATCATTTCAGTGTTATTATGACCCAGGGGAAAATGTCTTGTTGTATCACCATGCCATGATACAGTACGAGTATGTGAGTCCACTCTCTGTTGTGGAACGATAAAAGTTTACCAGCAGCTCCTGTTCTACCAGTTTAGCTTCAAACTGAGCAGAGGAGATCAAGACAAGAAACAACAGCTATGTTGGTGAATCTCACACTGATGATTAAGTATTTTCAATTAATGTACCTATGAAAAAGAAATTTTAATGTTTTTATTTAGCCTTTTTAAGGCTACTAAAATCAGCTATTTTTTTAAAAGCCCCCCAGATCACTTCATCCTAGTGCCAGGCCTGAGCTGCAGGTAACAAGAAAACCATATTATAATACTGGGGGAAATTACAGGCAGTGAAGCAGCAGTGAGTCATATTTTAGTAATTAAATCTAACTGCTTAAATTGTATCAACAGTGTTTGCATTAGGAAGCATGTAACAGTGATACAAACATGCACAAAAATGTTACTGTAATCTGCATGCAACTCCCAGAGTTTGGTTTAAGGAAGGGCACCGTTGAGCCCCGAATTTAATCATTTTTGAAACAACGAGACAATGTAGCCAGTAGCCATACTGTTAATACTAGCAACAAGCAGGACATAGCATCTATTTTTAGTTCAATTCTACAGTCATGAGAAAACTCACAATGCAAAACAAAACTAAATCCAGCTGGTGAAACTTTCTCCTGTCAGGAAAAATTCTTGACGGGATGATCGCCATTGTGACCTCATCCAATCTCAGCGGTTAAACACCTAAAGAGACTGAGGTCTGTGAACTTACCCCTCAGGGGTCTTCCCCTAATGATGAATGGCATTCTGTCACCTGGCTCCTCTCTGGGGCCTCATCATTGCGCCGTTTTCTCTCCTCATACCGCAAGATGATGAGTTGTTAGAGCTGTGCTGTAAGGTTACCAGTGATAGGATTACCTGTGCCTGTATGGAGGATAACAGCTTCACAGTCGTGTGTAATCCTCAGATTATAATCCCAATGTTCCCTCAACAGAGGTAGGTGAAGCAAGGAGGCAGCTTTAGCTCAACTGGGCCAAATACCTATCTATGTTTTCCCCAGAATTTCATATATAATTAATTTAAATTAGGGCCATCCGTCGATTAAAAAAAATTAACGAATTAATTGCACAATGTATCTATCTATCTATCTGCAAGTGTGATCACACCTGTTTGGTGCAACTGGTTCCTGAATCTTTAGGTACGCTCATTAGTTTGTGGGGTTTTATCCTTTTCATTTCTCTTCTCGTTTGGCACCAGTCACCTTTGTTTCTTCCCCCACATTTTGAAAATCTTACAAAAGCACATTATTCTGTGTTTTGCATTTTACATTTTAATTGATTGTCCTTTTAATAATGATTGTTGTGTGTCTATGTTTTTTTTGTTGGGGGGGGTGTTAAGAGGAAAGTATCTGTGTTTCCTTTGGGCAAATCTAGTTAATTTAATTTCAATACATTCAATACAATACATTTTATATAATTTATTTTGAACACGAGTAAGCTATTATTTTTTACAAAATCACTGCCCAGAGTTGTTGAAGTTGACTGAACCAACACAACCTACTTTTTCCATCAAGTATTGTTTTACTTAGGGAGAAGCTGAGAGGAGGAGAACAATTGGAGCGATTTATTTTCGAAAGCATTTTGCCTAAGATAAATTCACAAGACCTATCTTAATTTCAAACATTTAATTTATACAAGCTATAACAATCGCAAACTCTCACAAACTGCACCAAAACTGGGAACGATCGATGCCACACTTCAGTACCCACATATGTTTGAAGTGAACAATAATAATTTCCGGGAACAGCGGAAGTTTCAAGTGTCTGCAGAAACCTGACCGTGCGGGAGCAACAATCACATCCAAGATGGAGACCGTAAATGCTGGACATATGATGAGCTTAGCAGCCCTACAGAGACAGGACCCGTATATAAACAATCTACTCGATGTCACTGGTCAAGTGGCTCTCTACAACTTTAACTCCAAAGCGAACGAATGGGTAGGTTTGTCAAAAGACCCAGAACATTGTTGTGCATTCACTCCACATGCTAATGCTAGCTCTTCGACAAAACAAATGTTGTTAACAGAGAATATGTTAACAACATTTGGCAAATTGAAGCATAACTAAAATATGTCCTCAATTATGCAGTTTTCTATACTAGTTTGATTTTCTTACTCTATTTGACACTTTAGCCCGAAGTTGTGGCGTTAACACAAGTTAGCTGGCAATGCTATCAGTCATCTTCCGAAGCTATTATTTAGCACGGTTTCCGGTTGACGGTTGTTGTTTTGACGCATTGTAATTGTGCAACTTTTCATTTCAGGAGAAGACCGACATCGAGGGCACATTGTTTGTGTATTCCAGGCAAGTGATCAATATATATTTATACGTATGTATGTATGTATGTATGTATGTATGTATGTATGTGTATGTATATATATATAGTGTGGCAAGAGAACGTGGAAATGTTGCTCTTAAGTTTCGTTTACTATTATCTACTTGACGTCATTTGACGTTGGTTGCGCACATGTGTAGGCCGCACGCATAGTAAACAGTAATCGTTACGCACTCCTCATAAACATTATTTTGCTGTCATTTGTTTGTACTTTCATACAATCTTATGCTCACATTGAAATGTCAATTGATCATACTTTTGAATTTATTAAAACAAGCTGATATATTAGTATGAAGTATGATCAAAATAGTGGTGTTATGTTTGTATCTGGCAGAGTTTTGTTATACAGTGATTGATTGTCGTTTTTTTTATTATTATTTTAGGTCTGCCTCCCCTCGTCATGGCTTCACCATCATGAACCGATTGAGCACAGAGAACCTGGTGGAGCCTATCAACAAAGACCTGGAGTTCCAACTACAGGATCCCTTTCTGCTCTACAGGAATGGCAACTGTGAGTATTTGTAGAATATAAGCACACAAATACTGCATTTTATTCATATATCAAACCTACATATGAATAGGTGTGGGCTAAAATTACATTTACTGAAGAGACTACTGTATTATTCACTGTCTGTGATGAGATTAGTATTAGTATTTTACGGAGTCATGTCCCACCATATTTAAGGGGACCTGCAGGTGAGCCTCAGTCTAAATGTGTATCAAAACCTTGTTGAAAGGTCATATGAAATACAGTTCAACATTTCAGAAATCTTACTAAGTGTTGTTTATTGCCCTCTCTCCAATAGTCCTTGTGTTTCCTGCTCAGATGCTATTTTATCACTCAATATTTTGTCACAGAAATTTGAACATTATGAAAGTTAAACAGCTGTGTTGGTGATATTTACTATCACACACATTAAGTGAAAAAGAGTAAGAAAGGTACCTCTGAAAATGCCAAACAGACACCTCCTCAGCGTTCTCTGGAACATCTCCTTTCCCTTTTGCTTGAAGTCATCTTCATGTCTTGGAGTTTCATTAAGCAAGAAAACTTCTTCTGAGGGGACTTTTCGACTCATGACCTCACATAAGCCTACCGGACTGCAACAGTT
Organism: Solea solea; assembly: GCF_958295425.1. Taxonomy (NCBI): domain Eukaryota; kingdom Metazoa; phylum Chordata; class Actinopteri; order Pleuronectiformes; family Soleidae; genus Solea; species Solea solea. The sequence continues at coordinate 16,418,578 of NC_081144.1, read as the reverse complement.
TCAGCTGGCTTTGACCACTGCGGCTGATGTTGGTTAACATTGGGGCAAAAGCAGACAAAATGACCAACAGATTAAATAAAAAAGTTACTATTTTGCATCTGTATTTTAATAATAAAATGGTACTTTTGTTGATGACTCTATCTATGCGGGTGCTGATGCGTCATTAAACTTGTAACCCTAACCCATAGAAGGAAAAATAAATCCCTCAGATCTTAAGAAAGTAACTGACAGCACTGCCACCAAGATAATCTATCATAAGTCTGAACAGCACTTTCATCAAGGCAACAAATAAGGAATTTGATTGTTTTCCCATTTGTTTGCTTATCAGAAAAAATAACATGGCCAGAGTCAATGTCAGAGTGGACTGTTCCCCCTTTGGACTTGTTTTGCCCATCAGCTTGGCTGGTATAGATGACATGATGGAGTTTCCTTTTTTTACTCAGACCAGAGAAGCATCTCCAATATTTTTACTTGAGGCCAAGTGCTGCTGGTAGCATTTTCATTCTTCAGAGAAGTTTTAACAGACGGGTTGTAGAAAGTGGATACAGGTGTTAAGGAAAAACATTGGTTGACAATGATCCTCAGCTTGCGTTGATGATGCTTTCAACCCCTTGCAGCTGACAGTCACCTCAGAAAGACTGGTCAGAGTAAATTCTTGCTGGGATTGTTGTCTCCTGGGTTTTATTCCACTGGTTGGGTTTTGCTGCGTGTGTAGGTCTCGCACCAAAGAGTCAATAATACAACTTATTGGTTGTGGATCCTCTGGTTCTTCTCCGGCAATAATTGGTCAGACATACCTCTATGCTTGTTTGCTGTCCATGTTTCTGTAAAAAAAAAGAAGAAATAGCTCATTGAAGATGGATTCTTCAGGAAGATGATGATAACTAAGCTCTTCTTGCTGCAAGTCTTTCTGAGCACTGGTGTACTCACTGAGGCTGACAAGTGTACTTAAAGTCAGGGAATACTGTTTAGAGAAACCAGTGTACTTACACAAACACACACACCTGTTTACACCTCTCCATATTCCCCTTAGTAGCAGTAGATGCTGCAGGGAGGCAAACATGCAGGTTGTTAGGTTACCATAGCCTCTAGGGGGACCTTGAATACGCCACTGTTTCATCACACACACAAATGACACACGAGCAATGCAATATGAATGCATATAACAAGTATAACTGCTGACATACAGTTTTTAGTTTGGTCTTACAATTTATTTTGTGCAACAATGGGTCTGTTTCTTTTGGGTTATGTTGAACTTGGTATTCAATGTGTGATTGTTTAGTCATTAGCAGTCTCTCGCTTTGATACATTGACATTTACATTAACATGACTGTTAAGAGATCAGGCTTAAATCATTCAGTTTCCTCTGTGGTACATGTATTTTAGTATTAGTATTCCAGCGTTTGTTTACTGTTCTTTTGGTAGTTTAAATAATTTTAGGTAATGTTGAATTAGATTTTTTATTTATTTTTAAAAAGGTGCCTCATTAAATTTTAAAGAGTCTTTATTTTTTTCACTTTTAACAGCCACTGTATGATTTTTTTCATATCACACAGAAATGTTCACTTGGACCAATTAAAAATTTGTTGTCAAGGTTTCTAGGCCCTGTGTATTTTCTGGCCTCACAGAAGCAATATCACCAGAGGGGAATCTATTCAGAACTGGCAACATTGATGATTTGGAGTCAAAGATGAACAGATTAGATAAAACATTATCCTACCCATAACTAAACCAAAGTTTTGATTGCATAAATGTTACAGAGCTCCATGTCAGCAGGCAACACCCACTGTTTGTTTTTTCTCTCTTATATCTGTGTCTACAATTTATCAATGCTTTTAATATTTGGGTTAATGTTGATTTGGTCAACTCAACGACTCTTTGCTAGCTAATAGGCATGGAAATGGTAGGTAGAAATGTGCCCAAACTTATGTAGAGATATAAGTCCAGGCAATCATTCCACCACTGAATACTGTGAATACAATGTGTTATTACAAAGTATTTGTTTTTTCTTGCAGTGGGTATCTACAGTATTTGGTTCTATGACAAGAGCGACTGTCAACGTATTGCTCAGCTGATGGTCAAGTAAGTAGCCAAACAGGTCAATTGTGTGTCTGTAGATGGATGGATGTCTGTTTTGATAATTGATTTTTCAGCTTCAATATTTTGTGGTTCCTTTGCTCCATATAACAAAGAAATGATTAAAACCAATAAATTTTTTTTGATATTTTGACAGATGAATTGATTATGAAACAAATTAGTATTTGCAGCCCTAGTTTGATGAGAGAGGGAAATACTTCACTCGTATATACTTCACTTAATATTAATTAAGTAGTATTTGAATACAAATTTTGACACCGCAGGTCACTTGTAGGTGTTCAGACAATGTGTGAAGCTTTCACTCTCCCCCAGGATTGTAAAGCAAGAAGCAGACCATGCCCAGAGAGATTCACCTGAGAGGGCAGAGCTGGGGACGACCAATGGCATTGCAGAGCCACGACCCATTGACATCCTGGAACTACTCAGTAAAGCCAAGGAAGAATACCAGAGAGTGAGGAAGCAAAGTCGTGTGCTGATATAAATATGTTTGGCCTACTTGTTATTTTTATATTAGCATTATTAGTTATTTATCTATAAAATATTTTTTACAGATAATGCATTATTGAATCTGATGAGTATTTGTTTGTTCTATTTATATACCTCCAATCACTGACAGAAACGGATTCATGGATAAATAAAATAACATATGGATTACAAAAGATGCATGCATATCAGAGATTACAGTTATACTAAATATGGCAATATTTTAGGTTTTGATGGCATTGAAAATGCCACTGATTTTGTCTATCTCTCCATGTGTGTGCAGACTCAAACATGTGAAACAGATGGTTCTACAGGGTCACATGTGAAAGCAGCTATGAGTGATACAGAAAGAGCACACAGCACACCACAACTAGAAAAGGTACAGACGTTACAAATGCTTGTTGCTTTCTTTCCCTTGTACAGACACTGTTGAGAACAAAAAGAGAGTGCTAATTTTTATTCTAGATGTCACTATTACTACCAAACTATTGTTTGGTTGCAGAAAGCTGATCATTTTGGACATGTTACAAACCACTAAATACACTGATTCATCTCATGTCACTGCTCCTGGCTCACAGATATGTTCTTTTTACCCACCAGAGCTCTCACACAGTGGTGAAGCAGATCACAGTCGAGGAGCTATTTGGCTCATCTCTCCCTAAAGATCCCTCTCTACCTGCCATGCCCGCACAGAACACCACCAGCGCTTCCAGCGACTTCTCCGCTGCCTTCACTCAGAACCAGTCTTATACCACTTCAGCTCATCAAAACTCCATCTCCAACCAGCAACACCAAGTCCCCGGCCTGCTCCCAGCTCCTTATGCACTGCATCCCAGCCCTGTTTTCCAGTCGGTTATCCCAATGTCAGACCCCCAGCCTCGGTGCTCAGTTTCACCTTTCATGGTACCTCCGCCCGGCTCGGAGCCTCGTGCTGCTCCCCCTGGTCCTGCAGCACCAGCAGTACCGTCTGGAGCTTATTTGGGGCAGGAAATACTCAACACACTCAAACCAGCAGTGTCATCTGTGAATTCAGACATTCACAAACCAATCCTTGCACCCAATTTCCTGCCAAGCACTCTGGTCCCTCCCCACAGCTTCCAGGAGCCCATGGGAAAACCTCTTCCCCAGCAAAGCAAAGAGGTGGATGTTTTCTCTCCGCCTCAAAACCTGATCAAGCCAATGTCTGTGAGTTGGCAGGTTTTTTTGTTTTTTTTGCTATTTGCTACTATTTGAGTGGATGGTTGTTTGTCTCTATATGTGGCCTTGCAATGGACTGGACACAGCACCCCCCACAACCCTCATGTGGAGCTTAAAGTGGTAGAAGATGGATGGATGGATGTTTGCTGAGCTTACCTGCAGACAATCTCTCACATTTGCTTTTATACCAAATCAGAAAAAGTGGTAATCCTGCATGTTCTTTTGTCTCTTGTTCCTTCTCAGGCTGTCCCCATGAGTCCAGGCCTAGCTGTTCCAGGACCTGAATTGTCCGTGCTTCTCTCTCCCAGCGCCTTTCAGCAGTCAAGTAGTAAGAAAACAACAACAGCAGCAGCAGCATCGGTGGTCCTTTCAACTCCACCTGAGCCCTCCACTACTGTTGTAGGAGGTGTAGAGCCTCCGCCAGCCCCATGCAGCAAAACACAGCTACAGGAGACACTGATCCACCTCATAAAGGTAAAGCATGAAAAAGTCTAATTCTGGCATTTAGTTGCTAAGTTAAAGTGCTCACTGTTGTATCACCATGACAATTGTTTTAAGCAGTATATCTTGTCAAAAACAATATAACTCAACAACCACAGTTGTTTAAGGGAATTCAATTTTGTACGACATCTACAGTCTAGATGGGAAAGTCATTGAACAAGCGAGAATTGTTTTGTAGCTCGATTATAACTAAACAATCTCGTCAGTCAGGGTGACGATCAAAAGCTTGCTGTTACACACAGATTCCCTTTGAGAAGTAGCTGTGGTTGAGAGTGTTATGAGTAAAATGCTCTTGGTTGTTCATCAGTCGATTATGGTCAGTTTAATTTAGACGATACACACATTTACACTATATGAATGTTGTTGCTATTGCAACTCAGCCAGTTTGAATTCCAGTTGTTCATTCGTTCTCCTGCTTGCTTTCTCTCTGTCTAGAATGACCCAGACTTCCTCAGTGCCATTCATGATGCTTACCTGCAAACTCTGTCCAAGGACTTGGGCAGCATGAAGCTATAGTCCGACTTCAACCGTCACCACTGTTACTTTTAGCGCTGCTGCCCCTTTACGACCTGTGAGACGACCAGAAGTTAATGAGAGTTAAAGAAGTGCAGTGAAAAGGTTTTTGACTCTGCGACTCTTCACCATCAGTCTGTTATTACAGCAAGAACTTCGCTCTTCACTTCTCTGTTTCTCACTCAGACCTTGTTTTTTGGGTTTTACCTGAACACTGACTTTTTTTGGCTACTCGCGTCAACTTGGATCACTTTTTTGTCCGGGCTGAGCCAGAGCTGCTGTGGAAGTGAGGAATGAAATAAAACTCCCCACTGTGGCCTTGAGTTTTTTATTTTTATCTTATTTTGAAAACGTGATGAACATATAGCCACATACTGGTAAATTTCAGCCGTTGCTGGTTTAAGAGGGGACCACAGTGGAGCTTCAGTGACCTCACTTATAATGAATTTGCTGATCACTACCACAGACACTGCTTTTCTCACTCAAGTCCACCTTCACACCATATTCTCGCAGTGCGAGCGTATAATATATACACCTAAGCTCTGACTACATATTGAGACAAAGACTTCTCTGTTGGAACCTCACAATTGCTTTTGAGAGTCCTTGCAGACAAACTGACTTTAAAAAGAACTTCTTCGTCACTGACTGAACTTTTTACTGTGTTTTTTTTTTCTCCGCAGAGATACTGTTCAGCCGTTAAGATTTTCTGTGGCTTTTTTGGCATTGTCGCTTTTTTTTTCTTTCAGCCTTTGTTGAGAGAAGATGAAGACCTACCATACAGTATGTGTTTGGAGCAGCACTTGCAGCCTATTCTTCTCTGCTTTTTATTTGTTTTATTACAACTTTACAGACGGTAAAGACATTAAGACACACAAATGAACGCACACACTAATACATTTTCCGTTCCTACATAGCTCCCTATCCTTCCTCTTCCTTCAGAGGTTTTCCTGTCATTTGTGTCGTTCATCTCGTTTCCACCTAGTTACATGGCAAAGACCAAGGGTCTTTCTGCATGGAGTTTCCATGTTCTCTCCGCGTGCGTGTGGGTTTTCTCTGGGTTCTCCAATTTCTTCCCACAGTCCAAAAACATGCAGAGGTTAATTGGACACTAAATTGACAGTAGGTGTGAATGCAAGAGTGAATGGTTGTTCACCTTTGTATGTTGGCCCTGCGATGGACTGGTGACCTGTCCAGGGTGTACTCCCTGCCTTTCACCCTGTGTCCGCTGTGATTGGCTCCAGTGACCCTGGAACCTAATGTGGAGGATAAAGTGGTAGACGGTGAATGATTGAATGTCTTTTCCAGCTGAATTTGAGTACTTGATGTTGTTGGGGAAGAATGTGCAATAGACCACTATCGCAATGTCTTAAAGGACACCAGCATTTGGGGATATTTTAGGATTGAATGTGTCACTAAGTTTAGCTAAACATTTAAGTTCTGCAATTTGAGTATCACAAAATTAAATTTGGGGCGGCTGGGGTGCTTTTTATAGCTTCAGTCAGTTTCACACCAGGTTGAATTTATACCAGTAATCCAAACTAATGATGAATAACATACGCTACCTCCACTCCAACTTGTGTTTATTTTTACGAGCCACAATTTGGTCACAAAGACTTAAATAAAAAATAATTTGTGGTGATATGGCTTTTTTTTTTTTTTTTTTTTAATTGCAGTAAAATGCTACTGCAGCACAAACCCATAATCTCTGCAAACCACAGCTGGAGCAGGAGGAAGCACACCTGTCTCCTCCTCATGAGCAACTCTGAGAGCTGTTTGAGTAAAGAAAGCTGATCTACTTAACAACTGCTTTCAAAAGCTTTAAATGATTAAGTTTATTTTTGATGTGTTGTAGTTAACAAGTTAAACACTTTTACAGAAGCTCATGAAATAGTTCAGTTATATTAGGTCCCATCAGCAGGTGGCCATTTAAATTTAAACCCTAGCTAACCAGACCATGCAGTATTCCAGATGTGATTCATTTTTATTATGGTTTTGGTTCAATTGTTTGTCTCATTTGCATTTAGAAACATCTGTATTAGGTGGTGTGAATTTCCGCATTAAGTTTCATCTCGATTGCAACACCTCCCTGTTGTGTTTGATCCTGCTATTGGAATGTATTTGGTGTTCAGTTGCAGTTTTTATGTGCCACTCTTTGTTTTTCTTAATTTCAGATCAGAGCCATGTTTTCAACGCAAACTGTCTGAGTCATTGTTTGTTGAGTTTTAAATTTACAAATGTATAAAGAATGTGTCCACAAGCACAGAGTAAATCAGATCGTTTGTCTTTGACCTGTTGTGATTTTCATTTCAGAGGTAACTTTGCCAACACTTCTGGCATGTGTTGGTTGAATAAACGCACATCGGAAGAAAAATCAAAATGTACATATTGTTTTTATGACAGTCAAATGTTTAACATTTTAAGGTTATTTTACATGTTATCATTTATCTTATTTGGCCAGAGGTATACGTATGTTTGGGAGAAGTGTCTGCAAATTACATCAATTTCTGAATATTGTTGTCACTGTGCTTGATTTGGTTTATGATAATTATTTTGTGATATTAAAGTTTTGAAAATAGAGTTGCCTTCCTTTGTTTTGTTTGTTGTGTTATGGGTTTTCTTCTCCTTGGTTGATTTATTTCAGGACAGGAGACTGTTGTAGTTTCTCTGTTTGACCACCAGATGTTACTAGCTGCTCACTGTTGAAGCCCACAGTATGTGTTCTCTTGTCAGCATTAAACAGTTATCAGTCAGTACCAGGCCCACACAAGTGGGCATTCTAAGACAAAGTGACTACATAAATGTCCTCATAAGATAGTGTGAAGATGTGTCATGTCCCCTCTTCATTCTCTGGACCCATGCTGCTCAAATGAGGAAGTTAATCTCAACCAGTGGAAAGATGACCTGGCTGTGGATGTCTCAAGATCAACAAACATTGTAAGTCTGCTAAAATAAAACAATTACTTAAAATTGTTAAAATTATTGGCTTAAATCGCACATCACCTGCGTCCTTTTCATATGCTCCAGCCTCACAGCACATGACTCTATATATACACACCGTATATTGCAATCAACTATAAGACACTTCATATTAAAATATATTAACATTTTAATAAATTAAAGCTCTTTTTACATTTAAACAAAAAGCTTTTGGCTTTTTTTCATCATACTGGTGCAGATATGACCGAAAGATTGGCATCCATGTTACTCCACGGTGCAACAGCAAGAACAAGAAAAATCCATTACTGAAAGGTGAGAGCATGACACCTCTATGTATATATGTATATATGTGTGTGTGTGACATATACACATATACTATACTATATTAAATGTTATTGTTATTAATTTGGCAAACAAAGTGAATTCACTTTTTCATACCCAAATTTGAGCAGACTCACTGGGCTTGTAAATAACTATAATTTGACATCTTAATCAAGAAATAATAATAATGTGCTTTACTATTTTTTTCCTTTCTGTGTAGTGTTGTTTTTTGCAAAACAGTAAATTCATGGATAACAATAATAATTAAGCATTAAAAATATAATTTCGGTAAAAGAGCTTCTACATACTGGTGAAGTAACAGTACAGAAACATGCTGTTAATTTAGGGCAGCTGTGGCCTAAACCTTACATTGGGTAGGTGGTCGTCTAATAAATATGTTAAGCAGTCTATATGTATATGTATATATGTAATGTCCGCATTTATTGTTATTATTTATCTTTATTATAGTAATAATATTTCTCAATTTCTGTTTGAAATGTCCTCAGAATGTAATATATTATGTAGACACATGAAGCTGACTGTGTGTGTGCGCTCTCGTGCACTGACGCGCTCTCGTGGCCTTGGTCTCTGCCCGCTGCTGTTCTCCCATTGGCTGCTGTCCTGCGTGACAGTTAGGAGTATAACTCTCTGCTCATTTTAGCCCTAGATTAGCCATATTCATAGGCTTTGCCTTCAAACACGCCCCCTCTCTCCTCTCTCCTCCTCCTCCTCCTCTCTGCGTCTCTCTCAGGTTCAACAGCACTTCTCTTTTTAACCCCTGCTATTACTGTCATCGCCTCCACTCTCGGGACAGTAAATCGGGGAAGTTAACTCTTTAATTCTATTTAACCAATTTGAGTGAACGCGCGCTGTGTGCTCTTCGGCCAGATGGAGGACTACCATAAACCAGACCAGCAGACAGTGCAGGCGCTCAGGAACATCGCCACCCGCCTCCGGATCAACTCCATCAAGGCGACAACTGCGGCGGGCAGCGGGTAAGAGGAGTGCGATTAGAAAGTACACACAACTGCACATGTGAAGTAGTTGGACAAAACAAGTGAACACTGTCCCGGGGGGCAGGTGCATGTTTATTTTCCCCCGTGCGTGAAAGCAACATTAGAAAAATGGACAATGCAGGCTACATAAGACATGATGCACTTACTGTAAGAGGAGCAGCAGTGCAAAGTCACGAGTGGGTTTATTATCGTGCACAATGTGCCACAGCGTAAACATCGTCTCTGGTTTCACTGTGCGTAAAACAGGCGCGTGCCAGCTTTGTGCGCAATTCACGCACTGCTCCAGAAAGAAGAGCCCGTTTGGCACAAAGGTGCTAGATGCGTCTACGTCTGACTTAACGTGTACGTTAATTGTTCTAGAGCAATGGGATTAAAACATGGTAAATTAGTTCTGGAGACAGAGAGACTGGGTCTGTGCGTGAGTTCGTGCGTGCAGCTGCCACAGGAGCGAGCGACCTGCGGGGCGACGTGGTGATTGGAAGCAGCAGAATGGACCCAGGATGAAACATATGATATGAGTGGGCTTGTGCCGCGCCTGCGTGCGGCTGCGTGCGCCGGGCCCGGGACAGTAAAGCTCTCACACCACAGTCAAGTTGACTGAGTTAATCAGGCAAACATATATCCGGTGTGCAATTTCAGAATAAAACGCGAATTTGCAACGCTCTGCAATATTTTTTAAACTGGTTGAAAAGAAAAATAAACTTACTGTGTCCCCATTTTAATATTTAAATCCTGCTTCTCTGACATCTGATACATTGTTGGAGTGACAGACTTTTACGAGGAAGTAGACATTAAATATGATCATAGCAACTGCAAAACAGAGTCTTTTAGACTCGCATTATATTAAGAAATACAAGTCTGGTTTGAGTTTGTAAGCAAAAAAAAAACCCATCAGCCTAATGTTTCTTGACTAAATGTTCTCTGTGTTGCTAAACGTGCTTTTGAATTCATATGACACCTTTAAGTCCAGTGGTGTGTACAGACATTTGTAAGGGCATGGGCAAAAATTAAAAGGGCACCTACTGTGCAGGTGCCACTATTACGCTGAAGACAGGCATCTCCAAAATGAGACCTGGGGCCAAATGCACCTCCACACATTAATGTTTAATTCATTCATGTATAGATGGGCATTTTCTACACAGCACATTTCCTCTAAGGACACTGTCATGTAGGGACAGTAGGCCTCTTCATAACGGCCTCTTTTTTGAGAAAAAAATGCAAATTTAACAAATTAGTTTCTTTCAAGACAAGAGAAGCAGTGATCATCAGGCTGCAGAGAGAGACTGTTTGAAAAACATTTCCCATCCAGGACATTGGTGGAGCAGGCCTGAGCGAGGTATATTACTGGCATGTGTTTTGACGATAAAGCGAAGAATAATGTGCAAGAAGTAATAATACGTCATAATCACGCTTGTTTTATGTGACTTTAACAGTTTGGAACAACTCACCAAATGCTGGTTTTGCATTGGGTGAACGTGTGTGTGCATGTGTGAGAGGGTGAAAGAGGTGATGTCATGGAAATGCATTTATGTTTGAGAGAACGAGAGAGAGATACTGTGTATGTACAGATTGTTGGATCCTGATAAAGTCAGTTGAGTATTACACCTGCCTTACTCAACGCAACTCCGCTCTCTGACTACTGTTTCTCTGGCATGAAATAACCCACTAGATCTGCCACTTCTTTTCTTTTGTCTCCTCTGCATCTGAGTGAATGTTGCACTAAAACGTGATTTCAGATTTGAACTGAAGAATGAGGAGGTTCCTAAACATGTGATTATTATGCGTCTGATTTGTTTTTGTTACAGTCATCCCACATCATGCTGCAGCGTGGCAGAGATTATGTCCGTGCTCTTTTTTCACACCATGAAGTACCGACCTGAAGACCCCCGTAACCCCAACAATGACCGCTTCATCCTCTCTAAGGTAAAATGTGCTCGCCTATATTGTTGAGTAAACATGTGATGTTTACTCAGAGGTAATACATAATAAAACAACAGATTCATTGTTAGTTGTAGTATGGATACAAATAAATAATGTATTGCCGTTGTTTCTTGTTTATTACAATGCCATTACATTAAACTTGCTTGCTTCTGGATTATCTGACATATTAGATCTGAAACATGTTTCATATTTGAATTGAAAATAAATCCTCACTGTTTGACTTATCGTGTATTATAATCAGCAGCAGTGCACTGATGGGGGATGTATGTGGGTTAATGCCTGTTTGTGTGAATGTCCATTCAGATTTGATCCAAGGCAGAAACATTTGTTTTCATATTGTGACCTCATTTTCTTCAATATCAATATAACTAAGGTTTAATATATATTGTTATGTTAATGCACAGTGCAAACACACTTTTGAGAAACACACACATACACAGGAATTGCTAAATTTGTTGAAAATTGTTTTTGCCTAAGGGAATTTTAAAACCACAGTTAAACAGTTTCTCCAACTTTTACTCTAAATCTTAATCTTTAATAATCTGTGTTTTCATTTCATCGGTTATCGATATTGATTGATTTGGTAATGTTTTTGGCACAGCCCAAGTTATTGAAAACTCAGCACATGACAGGACTCGTCTATGGTTAACTAGATGAGTGTAATACTATAAATCAAAAATAGTAGATTATTATTATTATTAGAATAATTATTGAACTACTTGAATTACTGAACTGTACCGTATGTTGTAACACCATTGATAAGGTTATTCTAACGTGTTGTTAGGGCCATGCAGCTCCTGTGTTGTATGCCGTGTGGGCAGAGACGGGCTACCTGAAGGAGAATGAGCTTTTCAACCTCCGCAAGATCGACTCCATCCTGGAAGGACACCCTGTGCCGGTGAGGTGACACTCAGACCTGCAGCCAAGGAAATATACAGTGTGTCACTGCATGCAGCCATATTAACATTTAAGTATTTATATAATATTAAACATTTAACGGCTTTTAAAATTCTCACTTTAATTTGATTGGGTTGTCTATTGTCTCATTTCCTGGTGTTAATAATACTTACACTATAAACACTGAGCAGCAATGTTGGTGGTTCTCAACCTGGGAAATGAGACAAACGGTTGCAAGATAAATCTCATCATTTTTGCCTTTCCTCTGTGGAATTCTGGATTGTTAAACCAATTATTGCCAAAATTGTACATTATAGAGACATGAAGAATAAGATGTTTTGTGTGTGTGTGTGTGTGTGTGCGTACTAACAGAGGCAGCAGTTTGTGGATGTGGCCACTGGATCTCTGGGTCAGGGGCTGGGAGCTGCATGTGGAATGGCCTACACTGGGAAGTACTTTGACAAGGCCAGGTAACAAACACACTCCAACTCACATCTTTACATATTAAGGCAGACAACTAGACATTATGAAATGATGCAGGGTATAGTATACACAACGATGGGCCACAATGACATGTGACATTTCACCCTGGAGCTTTAGTTAAACTGTAAGTGACAGGCCTGGTTTGGAATGACATTTAAGCAGCTGCTCAGACGCTGACCTCAGATCAGATCTGCATGAATGTAACCACACTGAAGTCTGACAAAAAAGCTGATTAGAACATCCATAGTGAAGGTCCGCCATTCTTGGTGTTAATAATACTTCCACTATAAACACCGAGCAGCAAGTTTGGTGGTTCTCAACCTGGTGGATAGAGAGAGAAAAAAATCAGTTTTCAGCAACTATTCAACAGACCTCATGCGTCTCCTTTGTTCTAGTGTGATCTAGAAAGAGCCAAATGGGTTTTAGTCCAACTATAGACAGAGTGAGAGCTGTGTGGCCTGTTCTACAACACAATACATTCCACTCACTTGCTCATAGAAGGTGGAGCTGATGCAAAAGTGTCCAAACTGAATGTCAACTACTGTTCATTATGGACAGAACAGACGGAAAGGATCATGTGTGGAGGTTTGTACGTTTGTACACAGCAGACACAGTGAAACAGGAGGTCGGGGAATGGCGTAGTTGCACTCTGACACTTCGATATCTCTCTCCCTGGCGCTCTCTCTCCCTCTGCATTCTGTGTGCACTCGATTGTTTCTGCTCTAATAATCACACATGCATGAACACAGTTACTCCCTCTTCTCCCCACCTCGCCCTCTCACCTCATCTTCTCTACCTAAAAAAAAATGATTTAAGCATACATTTTGGATTTCTATGAATATACAGCTATACGTGACATAACGTTGCGTGTGATTGTACAAGCTTGTGCGTTTCCACTAAGATTATCGGAGTCGTTTGCTGCTACATAACCGCTCCAGACTCACTCGCCTAGGGAACGACATCACTGGTTTCATAACCATGAACTGCTGAATGGCAGCAATATCAACATGTGAGTTATGATTTGAGTAAAACAGCAAATTCAACCACCTGCAAACTTCAATTGTTGTCATTGTAAGAAGAAATCCTACAGACTACCAAACAAGCCTCTTGACGGTCTCAGAGTGTGGTTTATTAAAGCAATGATACATGAATGAACCTGTCAAATGTACTTATCCACAGCATTAAGATGAAACTCAACACCACTCATTGTTTCATGCTTGTGTGACTCTGGTTCAATATTGTGCGGTTCTAAACATGAGGTGATTGGATAAAAAGAGGCAGGGTTTCTCCTCATGCTCTGTCAAGCTTTGAACCACACCCAGGGGATAATATGAGTGTTTTGAGTGGAAGTGTTGGTGACACCATGGGGGGAAGGCAGTGAGCGTGTCGATGCGCCCTCTTGATGGAGTTTTTAAGTAAAGACGAGAGAAGACAGACACACAAGATCACTGGAGATATCATGACTCCTGTTTGCTGGTCTTCTAGTGATCTGGATTTCCCATCAGAAAGTCTGCGAGTGTGTGTGTGTGTGTGTGTGTGTGCACCCAATGAAGAATCAGGATGAGCGAAACCAGAAAACACAGAATTATGTGACAGGAGCCGAGTCAGTAATGTGTATTGATGAGTTATTAGTGTGGAAGACGAGGAGCTCAGCACATCATGGGATATCCCCCTGCCACCAGCAATAGTATTGAATCAAAATGACCAGAAATCCTGTTTGTGACACATGAAGCTGAATCTAATCACAGTTGCTCTTGCTATATTTTGAACTGTATGTAGTTAAGAGCAAATAAGAATGATTACAAATTCTAAAAGCCAAAGGTGGTGACGATCAGCATGAGTTCAGAGGAGCTTTATTTTCCTGACCCTGCAGTTTATTTACACTACATGCTTGAAAACCCTCTTTTCTCTCCCTCTCTCCCTCTGTTGAATTCCTCTCACCTCATTCTCCACTCCTCCTCTCTTTTCTTTCTCCGACCTGTGTTTCTTTCTTTGCACGCAGGGTTGGAATGCGTGGTGTAATGCGCTGTGTCTCGTCCTATCTTCCAGCTTTAATGAGAATGTGTCTATTTGACTAGAAAGCTGTCAGGAGTCGTTAGGCCATGAGAGCATATAGCAAGGATGATCTGAGTGCAGCAGGGGGGTGAAGGGTGTGTGTGTGTGTGTGTTTAGGTGTGGGGGTTAGCTGTCACGTCCACCTCTATAGGAGGAATCGCAGAAGGAGAAAATGTGTAGAGGGAAAATGGAGCTGATGGTTTTTGACTTTTGGCTGTTTTAGCCTCAGATGCATTTCAAAACATGAGACCTCTCTCTCTCCCTCTCTCTCCCTCTTTCTCCCTCTCTGTAGCTACCGTGTGTTTTGCCTGCTGGGTGATGGAGAGATGTCCGAGGGCTCAGTGTGGGAGGCCATGGCTTTTGCCTCCTACTACCAGCTTGACAACCTAGTGGCCATCTTGGACATCAACCGCCTGGGTCAAAGTGACCCAACTCCACTGCAGCACCACGTGGAGAAGTACCAGCGACGCTGTGAGGCCTTTGGGTGAGTCAGGTTTAGGGCGTGCACAGGAGGGTTGGCGGTGTGTCCTTAAACTGTAAACTGAGTTGGACAAATAATCATCCCAATTTAAAGTAAATCCTGTGTTATTCATTAAATTCAAGTAAATCACAAACGGAGGATTTGCTGCAGATAGTTTTCATTTGAATGTAAAATATAATTTATTCACCATTTGGCATGAAATTATAAGAAAACGTAATGTTGCTATTATGCTGACCACGATAATTATGATGCACGATATTATTGCTTTAATTAAAAATGTGCAGTAATATTTTTTTATTCTGTCCATACTCGCTTTCAGAAACTTAAATCACAAAAAAGAGTGAACATTACTGTAACATGCAGCCTCCCTGTTCAGGCATTTCAACGTAAAACACTCTTTATGACTTTATGTTGGCAAGCTAGACCGCATTTTCAACTTTGAGTTGTTTGAGCCTCTTGTCAGTCAGACTGTATTTAAATGTTTTACCTCTGGTGTTTCCCAGCTGGCATGCTGTCATTGTGGACGGACACAGTGTGGACGAGCTGTGTAAGGTGCTGAGTCAGCCTCGTCATCAGCCACTAGCCATCATCGCCAAGACTATCAAGGGGAAAGGCATACCAGGTACAATAATTACTGACATAGTAATTGCTGATTTCTAAATGATGAAATAATAGTTATTTCAGAAGTTCTTATGATGGCTGTATGGACACATCCTTTGGTGCAGAGAGGCAATAACTCACTGTAATCCTGGCAGCGCTTAGTGATTTAGCTGCTGAAGCTTCCTAATCCCTCAGAATGTGTAGGACACACTCACAGCGACAGGCCATTGTGCAGGAGTTGTGATAAGAATAAGGGGGAGTGTGCATGACCACATGTTGGTCAGGCACAAAGAAACATGACAAAGTGTGTATGTTTAAGACGGGAATACATCTTTGTTTTTATGAAAAAGCTCCTGTCCGCCATGATGGAGGTTGTCATAAGCCTGGTGTCTTGTGATTTTAACCTTTGACCTCTAAAGCAGTCTGTAGTGACCCACTGAAGTGGAATATTGTTATGCAAGTGGCACACGCACACACATAAATGTGTGCAATATGTTTTGGTATATGTCTGTGGGGGAAACAAAAGATGTAATAACCTCTGATGAAGAAAAAAAGGTATTCTAAATGTGCATTAGTACTCAGGTTTGTGTGTGTGTTTGTGTCTCAGTGGCTGAGGATAAGATGGGCTGGCATGGTAAACCCCTGCCCAAAGACATGGCCGAGAGTTTGATCAAAGAGCTGCAGGGCCGCATCATCAGCTGCAATAAACGCCTCTATCCTGCTCCGCCAAGCGAGGATACATCTCCCGTCAGCCTCCGCAACATCCGCATGCCAAGCGCACCCAGCTACAAACCTGGAGACAAGGTGCGATCAGTGACGTTCGCACCAACCACAAAAAAAATAGAACATACAGTAGTTCAATAAAGTAGCAAATAATCAGTGGTAGTTATTTGTTGTGTTGTTTGTTTGTCCCGGTAAACACAGATCGCTACGAGGAAGGCTTACGGCATGGCTCTGGCCAAGCTGGGTCGTTACAATGAGCATGTGGTGGCTCTGGATGGAGACACCAAGAACTCCACCTTCTCCGAGCTCTTTAAGAATGAACACCCCAACCGCTACGTGGAGTGTTACATTGCAGAGCAGAACATGGTAAGAAACAGATGTGAGCTCCGTAGTTAGAGAGCTGCAGATGTTCTGGACCACAGCTTAGACTGAGAAAATGTACCTTTATAAATCTTAACAGTATTGGTTAGTGTAGTAACAGTTATTTCTCTGAATGTGAACTTTTTTTTTTAAACTATCTCCCTTCATTATTTTCATACCATCATATAATTTCTCTCTTGCAGGTGAGCGTCGCAGTAGGTTGTGCCGTGCGTGACCGCAACGTGGTGTTCGCCAGCACCTTCGCCACATTCTTCACTCGAGCCTACGACCAGCTCCGCATGGCCGCCATCTCCGAGAGCAACATCAACCTCTGCGGCTCCCACTGCGGCGTCTCCATTGGTCAGTGCCCACCTCTCTATCAATCATAGGTTTCGTTATATAAAAAATACTTTTATACATATGTATATGCTGAAATCAAATTATGATAGTCAACATTGGGTGAGCATGTTACTGTGAAAAGCAGTAGCTTGAAGAAGTTTTCAAAACTTTGTAGTGACCTGATTCAAAAGAATCACTGTGATTCACCTTTCCTTTTGCAAACTGGCTCATTTCTGCTTTTACGACTGAAAAACAAGTCAATATTATAACATTTTCCTGGAGAAATGCTTGGTATAAAAATCCTCCAGAACATGGAGAATACATCTGCAATGCAAGCCGTCTGTGGGAGATCACTCCCACAGTTGGTTGAACTTTTAATTTCCCAGAATCCTAAACCTTTTTTCCTCATCTTCTCGCCTCTGTTCATTTTTGTTCACTACCCTCTCCTGGTATCAGCACTCCTCCTGTCCTTCCTCTGTCCCACCCTCCATCTCTGTGTGTCATGACGGTGATGACAGAGCGGCCTGATTCCTTTCACCTCTTCCTCCTTATCCTCCTCCTCCCTTCCATCCTCCTCCTCCTCCACTTCCTCAGGTATATTGCATTGCACTTTTACCGACTGCATGCCACTTCTAATCCACTTTCCTTCATGTTCCAGCCTCTAGTAAACATAAGAGTCTCACTGTCACTGACCTGTAGGTTTGCTGCTGTGTGTGTGTGCATGTAGGTGAAGACGGGCCCTCTCAGATGGGTCTGGAGGATCTGGCCATGTTCAGAGCCATTCCCACTGCAACCGTCTTCTACCCGAGCGATGGTGTCTCCACTGAGAAGGCTGTGGAGCTCGCTGCCAACACAAAGGTTCTCTTAAGTCACCTATACTTATTTTTAAAGGGGGGGGGGGAGGAAGGCAAAGTATCAAATCACAAGTTTGTGTTACAACAAAAAAATCAATGTAGATTATTTCTGATTTGTTTTAGGGTTTGTGTTTCATCCGAACAAGTCGCCCAGAGAACAATGTCATCTACAACTGCAACGAAGATTTCCACGTTGGACAGGCCAAGGTTTGTGTTCACTCTGAACAAGAATCTTACAAAGCAACAATCTGATGAGACTCTGTGCACAGTTCCCTGACGTACACACAAATACAGTATGTCTTGTGTGTCTTTGCACTCAGGTTGTGTATAAAACCAATGATGATCATGTGACTGTGATTGGAGCAGGAGTGACCCTTCACGAGGCTCTGGCTGCTGCTGAGCTGCTGAAAAAAGGTACAGAGAAACGTAGTGAGAATGGAAAATGGTTCTAAAGATAAAGAAAACCAACTCATGACCACAGGTCGGGCAAAATGTCATGTTCCACCGGTCTCTCTCTTCTCCTCAGACAGAATCAACATCCGTGTGATTGACCCGTTCACCATCAAACCGCTGGATTCTAAGACCATCATTGAAAACGCCAGGGCAACCAGAGGACGCATCATCACAGTGGAGGACCACTACTATGAAGGTGACGAGTCGGACGACAAAAATCAGGGAGGGAAGATTAAGGGTGGACGACAGGGGCAAAAAAAATAATAACTCAATTTAAAGGATATCTAGACAATATCCTTTAAATTTTTGATTTTAATTAGAGATTATAGCACTGGACGCAATTTTAACAACTCTTATTCTAATTAAACTTAAGACTTATTACTGAACTGCAGTGTAGAAACATTGAACTCTGGGTAAACATTCAGATGCTCAGCTGTAAGGTCAAATGTGCAGAGAATAAGCAAGAGATATAAATAATACAATTATTCAAAGACTTAGAGAGTTGCAGGGGCTGGTGTCTCCAGGTTTTCTCGACACGCGGCTAACCTGTGTGGCAGGGAGGATGCCAGCGAGGTCATGTGATCTCAAAGGCTCACTTGTGGTCATGTGACACTGAATCCTGCTCACTGCTGCAACAAAGGAGGGCTTCTGCTGCACGCGTCCAGGGGAAAGTGTGGCGTTTCAGTGTGTGTTTCATCAGTTTCTACTAAGTCATTTAAATACTGATGATAATGATAATTTGCCTAACACAATATTATCTTAGACGATTACATCTTGCCCACCTCTAGATAGATAGATGAAATAGGTTTAAAAAAAAAACAACAACAGTAAATGCAGGGGTGAAAGGGGGAGGGAGGGTGGGAGTGGAGGAGCTGGGAGAGCCTGTCAGGGCTTCTTTATTTCAGCTGTGGCCTTTGGGCACTCATTGACCTACATACAGTACAAGCACGGCAAAAAATAAGTGTCCAAAATCTACTGTGTCTCACCCATTCCTCTTATCTCTTTCATCTAATGTCGCCGTCATCCACCAGTCCGTTAGATTATATCCAGGCCTGACATAATGGATCCATGCAAAAAATGGAAGAGGACATCAATGTCACACAGACGGAAAAAGGAATGGGGAGTCTCAGATAAATGCTATTCTCCATATAGTAGTAAAATACGCACACCATTATTTTTAAACAGGATTTTTCAACATTTGTGCAAGTGAAAGTGAGAAAGGGGTGAGAGGGGGCGGCATCAGTCCTGTCACTCCTTCTCTGCAGAGACGTGAATGATTTCATTTGACAGCAGGATGGAGGAAAGGAAACACTGAAGACTAGTGGACAGAAATTACTGACTTGAATGTGATTTTTAAGAGAAATTCTAACAGGTAAATGTAATGTGATTTGGGTGAAGCTTAGGCAACAATTGTGACTGCTCCATCTTCTGATTTCCCAGGTGGTCTGGGTGAGGCAGTGTGCTCAGCGGTTGTGAACGAAACCGGCTTCTTTGTCCACCGCCTGGCAGTTTCCCAGGTGCCGCGCAGTGGTAAGCCCCACGAGCTGATGCGGATCTTTGGCATCGACCGCGATGCCATCGCTCAGGCAGCCCGTAAGATGCTCAGTAGCTCCGCCAACGCTAAGTAAGAATGCTGCAGCTGATGGCAGCAGCTTCAACAGCATGGTAAAGGACTCTGTGGTTAACTTGTGATTATCACGGAGGCACCAAACATGCAAATTAGGCAACACAGGAGGAGAAGCACCGGGGGCCCACTCACGCTCTCCTCCCCTACAACAATTCGAAGCCTTTATTTGAAAATTTAAAAAAAACCCACTTTTTTTTCTTTTCTCTTTTACTGTCGTCGATGTGATTTAACATTCCCACCTCAGATTTTGCCCCACCAGTTTGTGAGTCCAGTAAACACCGCTCCTTCACTCAAACATATAATTCACTCCCGACCCTCTAACCCCTCTCCTACCTCCTAGAGAATGATCTGGTACTGCTGTAGTGTTTGAGGAAAAGCAGTGAACGTGGTTTGGAGTTCAGTGAAATCTTCTATTTTCTGTGGAAACCCTCTCAGGTCGTCAGTGCTGTGTCACAAACATCTGCGCCCAGTACGACTTTGTAAACCCCACCCTGAAGGTGTGAAGAAACTGTTTGAGCACTGACTGTTGTTACCTTTTTGACCCTGACTTAGAGGGGAGTGATGCACACCAATAAAGACATGATTTCTTCACATTTCCTGTGTCAGACATCTTTCTATCAGGTTGCGGGGAAAGAAGGATCAAATGAGAAACAGAAACTTCTCCGTTATACATCACAATCCTGTTTGCTCACATCCAGGGAAACAATGATTCTTGAAGGTACATACTGTAAGTCAACTGAAGGAAACACTGTCTCTGCCACGTAAGGACAACATAAGGGCATGTGTGTATTATTGCTTAAACAATTAAGAGCATCTTGATCCAGAATTTAAAAAAAATAATGGGCACGTCTTACAAATTAAGGTTACATGCCAACATCCAGAAGATGAATGCGTGTCGTAGCGTTGCACTGGAGATGACACACAAACTGCCAAAAATAAAGCAGATCAAGAAGAAATTAGAGTCTGGTGATCCCAATAATGCTGATAACGGCCAATGTGGAT